>NC_053023.1:129919938-130098783 GCF_003073215.2 Triticum urartu | reverse complement strand
TGGATTAGGGGGTGTTCGGGTAGCCGGACTATACCTTCAGCCGGACTCCTGGACTATGAAGATACAAGATTGAAGACTTCGTCCCGTGTCCGGATGGGACTTTCCTTGGCGTGGAAGGCAAGCTTGGCGATGCGGATATTCAAGATCTCCTACCATTGTAACCGACTCTGTGTAACCCTAACCCTATCCGGTGTCTATATAAACCGGAGGGTTGTAGTCCGTAGGACATCAACTCCATATACAACAATCATACCATAGGCTAGCTTCTAGGGTTTAGCCTCCTTGATCTCGTGGTAGATCTACTCTTGTACTACCCATATCATCAATATTAATCAAGCAGGAGTAGGGTATTACCTCCATCGAGAGGGCCCGAACCTGGGTAAAAACATCGTGTCCCTTGTCTCCTGTTACCATCCGGCCTTGACGCATAGTTCGGGACCCCCTACCCAAGATCCGCCGGTTTTGACACCGACATGTAGCATGTAGTGCAATCGCTCGGGTTCAGTTAGAGCCCAACGCCTCGCTTGGGTTCAGTTAGAGCCAACGCCTCACACACACACGCGCGTACGTGTACGAGAGAAACGCGCATCGCTCAGCCCCCGACCTCCCACCGTAACCAGGAACTCCCCGAAGTTTTCCTCGCCCTCGCTTCTACCATGGTTTTTTGCGTCATGGACGGCCCAAAGAATGTCATGCAGCTGCGTCTCCGGCCCGCCCAGGACGAAAAGCCCATTTTCTGTCATGATTTTTTGTCATAGAAGTAGGAGCCCACCACATCTATGATGATACCGGGTTTTGTCACAATTATCGTCATAGAAGTGTCATATGTATGACAGGAAAAAAAATTCTTTTGGCCCAAAATGTCACGGATGTGTCTTTTTTTGTAGTGGTAGGGGTAGCAAGGCATGCATTGTATTGTTGCCATTGAGGATAACAAGATGGGGTTTTCATCATATTGCATGAGTTTATCCCTCTACATCATGTCATCTTGCTTAAGGCGTTACTCTATTACTTAATACTCTAGATGCATGTTGGATAGCGGTCGATGAGTGGAGTAATAGTAGTAGATGCAGGCAGGAGTCGGTCTACTTGTCTCGGACGTGATGCGTATATACATGATCATACCTAGATATTCTCATAACTATGCTCAATTCTGTCAATTGCTCAACAGTAATTTGTTCACCCACCATAGAATACCTATGCTCTCGAGAGAAGCCACTAGTGAAACCTATGGCCCTCGGGTCTATCTTTATCATATTAATCTCCTACTACTTAGTTATTTCTTTGCCTTTATTTTACTTTGCATCTTTATCACAAAAATACCAAAAATATTATCTTATCAGATCTCACTCTCGTAAGTGGCCTGTAGGGATTGACAACCCCTATTCACGTTGGTTGCGAGGATTTATTTGTTTTGTGCAGGTACGAGGGACTCACGCGTAGCCTCCTACTGGATTGATACCTTGGTTCTTAGAAATTGAGGGAAATACTTATGCTACTTTGTTGCATCATCCGTTCCTCTTCGGGGAAAACCAACATAGTGCTCAAGAGGTAGTAGATGGTAAAGCTTTGTAATGCCTCGGCCCTAATAAATCGAGAGATGGTTGTGCACGCGAAGGGCGAGATCATGTAGACAGAACATGACCTGACGATGGAACTCTCTATGGTCTCGATGGACCTCACCTTCATCCACCGCCCCTTGTGCCTCTACCCCTTGAAGCCTCCAGTGTATGAGGTTCGAATACACCTCGTCCGTTCGGCTGATCAAGCAAGGTGCAGGTTTCTTGATTTTTTTGACTAGGGCAGGTTTCTTGATTGATGTGTTGTTCGATTGATTTGTGCAGTGCAAGGGAGGGCACCTGGCTTGTGCGGACTGCCGCCTCGAGCGCCCCGAGAACTAGCGGTAGTGCCAGAAGTGCGAGCGCGGCGGTGGCTTCGACGTGCGGAACACGGCGGTGGATGCCGTCCTCTCCTCGGTGAGGGTGGAGTGCCCGCATGAAGGCTGTGGGCTCTACGTCACTTACCACAAGCTCGCCGATCACCAAAGCGTGTGTCCGCTCGCGCCCTGCAATTGCCCCGTGCCCGTCTGCGGCTATGAATGCCCGTCACCAGTGGTCTCCCACCACATCAGCACCGTGCATCCCATGCCCATGCACAGGATCCAGTACGGCAAGGCCCTCCAGCTACAAGTGCCACTGTCGGAGCCACGGCTCTTGCTGTTCGCAGAGGAGGACGGCCGCACATTTTTCTTGGTCGGCGGCGTGCTCGACATCGGCGCGCCTGTCGCCGTGTCGGTCGTCTGCATCAGAGCGGGGGCATCCCCACTGTCGCACTATGTGGCCAAGCTGTGGGCGAACGGCCCACCGGGGGAGCCCAAAGGCAGGACAGATGCCGTCAAGGTGGAAATGGAGGTGACAAGCAGCAGGGATCCCGGCGACGTCGACGTGCAGGAGCTGACCTACTTCACAGTTCTGACCAAGCTGCTGGCGGGGGCTAAGCTGGTGTCCCTCCACATTCAGATTGACAAGCTCACGTCCTAAATGATTCTATAGTGCCTTCTGTTTATCTTAGTAATATGCTAATATAGGGGTTAGCTCGGTCTACTTTAGCTTAAGAGATGGTGGGTTTTGGTGGCGATGCAGCAATTACCTCGACATCAGATCAGAAGTGAAAGTAATTTCGAACAGTCGAATGGATATTTTGTGTCTATTGGATATAAAGATCTTTTGGGTAAGAAGTAACAGCTTATATGCTTTTTTTTGAAACGGAACAACGATACTAGTATAATTTTTGTTGACATGCACTAATATTTTCGAAACGGACGTCGGGCTGTAGCTAGAAGGGCGGTTGGGACACGGCATTGGCCCATACCGTGATGACCCCCGATTGGGACGCACTGACTGTGGATTTTCTCCCTCGCCGATGTCGACCGCGTCTACATAGAACATTGCTCCCTTCCCCCTGCTGTGGGATCAGGCCGGATATGTGACCAGCGGTGTGGCCACCGTCATTCTATGCTTGTGAAGAGAGCAACCCAAGCAAGCCGGCTTGTAGCTTAGGCTCCTGCTAGTGTATATATAGTGGTTTCCTTTTTCTCTCCATATCAACCATTTTATATTGCGTACGTGTCATTGAAGTGTGAAATGATGGTTGCTTCTTCCGACTAACTTACTGTGTGATTTGACTGCTCCTTTAGTGCCCCCTACATGTACTCCCCCTACGTGTGTGCAACAATCACACGTACACATGGACGCAAAAACGCGCGCGATGCCCTAATGCATGCATGTCCGAGCACACGGCGGAACACACACGGTCACGCTCAAGTGCTCAACCTACACGTGCATGCAGACACATACTCAGCCAGGGTGAGCTAGTGACCGTATAAACACCGGAAAATGTACATATTGAGCGCAATGAGCGTATTATGAAGTCCACTGACCGTATTTTTACAAATATACATTGACAGACAGTGTATTTATCTCGTTTGAAATTAAGCCATATTAACCAGAGAGGAGGCAGTATGGACTAGCATTACTTTGCTGTGTCCCGTCAACTTGCCGAACGAGGAGAAGCTTGCAAGACGGGAGAAGCTTGCGTGCGGTGGCTCGTAGGACAAGGAGAAACTTTTGACTAATGCAAGCTCTCCTTCGCTCAGCCGGTGTACGTGCAACAGTTAATTCGGTGTCAGATTGCCAGAAGCATACACTGTACTAGTACTATTATTGTTGCACTTCCCGAAGAGGCGAACAACCAATCGCAAATTTTACTAGTAGTAGTAGTACTACTATAGTCTATAGAGGTATGTACTATACTAGTACTAGGAACCGAATGGAGGAGCGTCTGCACTCTTATTATATTTTTAAAATGTGATAAAGTAATCTTCAACACAATTGGTTCTCTTTGAGGGTTCTCGCATGTGATAGTGGAAGTTGATTGCATGGAACACTCGCCACAATTCTCTCTTAATTCTGGCTCATATCCTGTTACAAATAGGAGCGCTCGGTAATATTTCCTCTTTTTTGTTATTAAGCATGTAAACAGGTCAGCAAACCTTGCGGCGCATCTTTGTGCGAACCGTGCTTGCTGCACTTTGAATGTGGCTGAGAGCTGGCTTGATGAAACACCTCGCTTCCTACTTCTTTTTTGCGGGGTACCTCACTTCCTAGTGACCAGTGTCTTTGTCGGTGTTCTGGGAACGGGGGTCCCCAGACTTGCCTGCCTGTGGCCTGCGGCGTGGCTTAAAAGGGGGCCCGGCATGGCCCATCTTCATCAACACAGACCCAAGACCCTCGCATGGGGCCAAGCCTCGCGGGGCGGACGACGCGGAGCTTCCTCAAGCACGGCCTCACCAGGCTGGGTCGTGAAGAGGCGGAGAGATCAAGGCGGGGTACCTCACGAGGTGCCCGTGACGCAAGCCATGACGACCAAGGGCGCCAGGCGGGTACCAGCCCGCGCGGTGTCCTCCTTTCCTCTTTGGTGCAAAGGGGGCAAGCGCAGCCACGGAGTACCGAGGCATCAGGCAAAGGTTGCCATTTCGGTGCAACAAGACCAGGACCAGGAGGATTGCAAGACGGAGGTCATCGTGGGGCCCAAGACAGCGTCACCACTAGAGCTTTGTACAGGCGAAGACTACTTTTGTCAGGGTAGCTAGTACTAGCTGTCCCCTTCAAATTAGCCCGCCATTGTTGGCTGCCTTCTCGCTCGATATTTGGGAAGAGGACCGGGGCCTCTATAAATAGGACCAGCCACCCACAGAGGAGAGGGGGTTCGATCAGAGAGAGAGAGAAGGGTGGCTGAACTCCTCCCAGCAATTCATCGCCCCAGCCAAGAACAGACCCTCGCGAGGCTGTTCTTCCTTGTATCATTCATCATCATCAGCCCAAGAGGCAATCCACCACGCCACAAACTGGAGTAGGGTATTACACCACAACGGTGGCCCGAACCAGTATAAACCCTGTGTCCCTTGTGTTGTTCTTTCCATAGCTTAGATCTTAGTGAGGCGGAGGGGTGCAGGTAGGTAGGAAGCGATATCTCCGTGCGCACCCTAGTGTTCAAACCTCAAGGGTCTGTCGGAACCCGAAATCCAACATTTGGCGCGCCAGGTAGGGGTGCACCGTAGTTTTATCTTCCGCCACCGCCACGGCCTGCCTCGCGATGAGTAGCGCGTCGCCCGCTCCGGCCGCTGGCGCCAGCACGGGGGCCAGGGGGCTCCGAGCCCTGGCCCCAGCCCTGCAACGGGTACGGTGGCCGGACGAGTTCAAGCCAACGACGCCGCCGCGCTATGGCGGCGCGATAGATCCGCTGGCCTTCTTGCTGGCGAGCGAGGAGGCCCTCCTCGAAGCTGGAGGTGACGATAGGGTCATGGCCAACTGGCTCCCCATGGCCCCCACCGGCGCTCCGCGCACATGGCTGCTCCACCCGCCGGCAGCCTCCGTGGCCTCTTGGGAAGAGCCCCGCGGCCTCTTCCCCGCCCATCGCGCTACACCAACACCCCCGGTCGTCGCGGCCCTCCTGGGCGGCTCGCAGGCGCCGCCTACAAGTCATCATGTCAAGCCGTTCATCCGTCGGGTCAGTGCCGCTTCCACGTGGCAGGGGGCTCTCCCGGACTGGGCGGCGCCCAAGGCCGGCCTGACCTTCAGCTCGGAGGACCACCCTCCCAACTCGGCCTGCTCGGGTGCGCTCCCCATGCTGTGCACCCCCACCATCTGCCAGGTGGCCGTCACCAGAACTCTCATCAATGGCGGTGCGGGCCTCAGCGTGCTCTCAGTCGAGGCCTTCGACCTCCTCCGCATACCCCTGGAACGGCTGCAACCCAGCCAGCCCTTCTCAGGCGTTGGGGGCGGATCATCCAGCTCCTTGGGACAGATCCGGCGTACAACCTCATGAAGATGCCCGGGAGCAGCGGTGCCCTCACCGTGCACGGGGACACCGGAGACGCGCTGCGGGTGCTCAAGCTCGCCTTCAAGACGGCGGCGTCGGCGCGGCCCGCCGACGTGGAGACCCCCAAGCCCAAGGGGGCTGCACCCGCCAAGAAGAAACAGTTGTTCACCCAGGACAAGGCAGAAACCAAGCAGATACCCGTCGATGAGGACGGGTCCACCAACGCCACTTTCACCATAGGCGCCAACCTCGAACCCGAGCAGGAGGAGGCCCTGGTCGGGTTCCTACGTGCAAACAAGAAGGTATTTGCTTGGGAGCCTGACCAGTTGGCAGGGATCCCTAGGAGAGTAATCGAGCATAACCTCAATGTGTGCCCCAACGTGCGCCCTATGAAGCAGAAGGCCAGGCGGCAGTCCATAGAAAAGCAGGCCTTCATCGTCCAAGAGACCCGCAAATTAGAAGTCGCTGGGGTCATTCGCGAGGTCCGATACCCAGATTGGTTGGCCAACCCTGTCGTTGTGCCAAAGAAGGGAGGGAAGGAGCGCATGTGTGTCGACTTCACCAACCTCAACAAAGCATGCCCGCAAGATCCGTTCCCGCTTCCCCGCATCGACCAGATCGTCAATTCCACCGCGGAATGCGACCTGCTATGCTTCTTGGATGCCTTTTCTGGGTATCACCAGATCAAGATGGCGGTGGAAGACGTCGAAAAGATGGCCTTCCTAACCCCGTGTGGGGTGTACTGCTACACGTGCATGCCATTCGGGCTGCGTAACGCAGGGGCGACCTTTCAGCGGCTGATGCACATCACCTTGGGCCCGCAGCTTGGGAAGAATGTTGAAGCTTACGTCGATGACATCGTGGTAAAGTCTCGGGAGGCCAGGACCCTGATACAAGACCTGGAGGAAACCTTCGCGAGCCTCAATGCAGTGAACCTATGGCTCAACCCAGAGAAGTGTGTGTTCGGAGTCCCCTCGGGCAAGCTCTTGGGTTTCCTCGTGTCCCACCGAGGCATCGAGGCTAACCCGGAAAAGGTCAAGGCGGTGGAAGACATGAGCCCGCCAAAGACCCTCAGAGAAACGCAGAAGCTCAACGGGCGCGTGACCGCACTAGGGCGCTTCATCTCCAAGTTGGGGGAACAAGCGCTGCCCTTCTTCTAGCTAATGAAGAAAAATGGGCCCTTTGAGTGGACTGAAGAGGCCGACAAGGCGTTCCAGGATCTCAAGAGATACCCGACCAGCCCACCGGTCATGGTGGCTCCGTGCCCTCAAGAGCCCCTGGTGCTTTACCTCGCCGACACTCCGTACTCCGCCAGCGCAGCCCTGGTGGCGGTTAGAGAGGAGCGTCAAATCAAAACCGCAGTAGCAGCCCAGGACAAGGCAAAGCATGACCAAGGAAGACCCACAGAAACCGCCACCGCGACTGAGGGGGATCAGCCGCCGCAGAGGAGTGCACCGGAGGCGGAAGAGGCTCCTCCCCCAGATGGCCAGCCTCAGGAGGCCCCGTCGCCTCAAGAGGCGCCATGGTCTCCGAAGGGAGCCGCCAGCACTGATGCACCCAACCTCATAGAGCACCCGGTGTACTTCGTTAGCACGTTGTTGCGGGATGCGAGGGCATGGTACCCCATGCCTCAGAAACTCCTCCTCGCGCTACTGGTGGCCTCGCGTAACCTGCGGCACTATTTTCAGGGTCACCCCATCAAGGTCGTCTCATCATACCCCCTGGAGAGAGTGCTCAGGAGCCCTAACTCAGCTGGAAGGGTCGCTGAGTGGAACATAGAACTGCAAGCGTTTCAGCTCGAATTCAGCATGACCAGAGTCATCAAGGGAGCAGCGTTGGCGGATTTTGTGGCAGAATGGACGGAGGCGCCAGGCCTCAAGGCCGACGAGGATCGGTCCCTATCCCCAGGAAGCGAGGCGCCAGAAGGATGGGTCATGTACTTCGATGGGGCATTCTCCAGGCATGGCGCTGGGGCTGGGGCGGTGCTTATATCGCCCACTCAGGACAAGCTCTGTTACGCTGTGCAGCTCTGTTTCCAACAAGGTGAAAAGGTCTCCAACAACATAGCGGAGTATGAAGGTTTAATAGCGGGCTTGAAGGCCGCAGCTGCCCTGGGGGTGAAACGCCTCACCATCAAGGGCGATTCGCGGCTCCTTGTCAATTTCTCCAACAAGGTGTACGAGCCGAAGGATGAGCACATGGAAGCCTACCTTGCAGAGGTTCGCAGGATGGAGAAGCAGTTCTGGGGGTTGGAGTTGCAGCATGTGCCCCGTGGCACAATCAGGAGGTCGACAACATCACCAAACGGGCGTCCAGATGGTTACCTCAGGAGCCTGGCGTTTTCGAGGAGAGGCTCTTCAAGCCCTCAGCCCTGCCGTCATTATCAAACACGGCTCAGCCCCGGGAGGAACTCCCCCAGCCACCTGCCTCAGGAGCTCTGGCCTGTGGCCCGACCTCAGGAGCACGCCTGCTCCTGACGATGGAACCTCAGGAGGGATGTTGGATCACGGAGCTCTGGAGTTACTTAATGCAAGGTACCCTGCCGAAGAAGGAGGAGGAAGCGGAGCGAGTGGCACGCCAGGCCACGACATACTGCATCAAGGATGGAGAGCTCTACCGGAAGTGACCAAACGATGTATCCCTGCGCTGCATCTCCAGGGAGCAAGGGAAGGAACTGCTGGAAGATATACACGGCGGAGACTGTGGACATCCTTCATCATCACGGACCCTCGTCGGCAAGGCGTTCCGCAGTGGGTTTTATTGGCCCACTGCGCTCAATGACGCCGTCGAACTAGTGAAAGCTTTGAGGCCTGCCAGTTCCACGCCAAGCAGATCCATCAGCCAGCAGGAGGCCTGCCGACTATACCCCTTTCGTGGCCATTCGCAGTCTGGGGGCTGGACATCTTGGGCCCGTTTCCTCGGGCGCCAGGGGGCTACCGCTACCTCTACGTCGCCGTGGACAAGTTCACCAAGTGGGTTGAAGTAGAGGCTGTCTGCACCATTCCCGCGGGTTCCGCGGTCAAGTTCATCAAGGGCATCGTGAGCCGGTTCGGGGTGCTGAACCGCATCATCACGGACAACGGTTCGCAGTTCACCAGTAACCTCTTCAAAACATACTGTGCTAACCTTGGAACGCAGATATGCTACGCCTCGGTGGCGCACCCCCGAAGCAACGGCCAGGCCGAGCGAGCCAACGCGGAGGTCCTGAGGGGCCTCAAGACCAGGACGTTCAAGAAGAAGCTGGAGGCCTGCGGCAGAGGTTGGTATGACGAGCTTCAGTCCGTGTTGTGGTCCATCCGCACAACCGCGACCAAGCCGACTGGAGAGACCCCATTCTTCCTGGTCTACGGAGCCGAAGCGGTCCTCCCTCACGAGGTCAGACGTCAGTCCACGCGGGTCCTGGCGTTCGACGAGGCGTAGCAGGACGCCATGCGGGGGATGGACCTCGTGCTGGGGAGGAACGTCGCCGAGAAGCCGCGCTACGAGCGGCGAGGTACCAACAAGCACTGCGGCGATATCACTGCCACAACATCCGCCCCAGAACTCTTGAGGTAGGAGACCTCGTGCTCAGGCGGGTTCTCTCCAGGGAGGGGCTGCACAAGCTCTCTCCCATGTGGGAGGGCCCGTTCAAAGTTGTTCATGTTTCCAGGCCCGGCTCCGCACGCTTGGAGACTTAGGAGGGGGTGCCAGTCCAGAACGCATGGAACATCCAGCACCTCCGGAGGTTCTACCCCTAAAAAGGCCCGGAGCCTGTGAAGAAGGCGAATGCCTGTGAAGCCATCGCGTTTTGGAAAAGGCCCAGAGCCTGTGAGGAAGGCGAATGCCTGTGAAGCCATCGCGTTTTGGAAAAGGCCCGGAGCCTGTGAAGAAGGCGAATGCCTGTGAAGCTGTCTTGTTTTGGAAAAGGCCCAGAGCCTGCGAAGAAGGCGAATGCCTGTGAAGCTGTCGCGTTTTGGAAAAGGCCCAGAGCCTGTGAAGAAGGTGAATGCCTGTGAAGCTGTCGCGTTTTGGAAAAGGCCTAGAGCCTGTGAAGAAGGCGAATGCCTGTGAAGCTGTCGCGTTTTGGAAAAGGCCCAGAGCCTGTGAAGAAGGCGAATGCCTGTGAAGCTGTCGCGTTTTGGAAAAGGCCCAGAGCCTGTGAAGAAGGCGAATGCCTGTGAAGCTGTCGCGTTTTGGAAAAGGCCCAGAGCCTGTGAAGAAGGCGAATGCCTGTGAAGCTATCGCGTTTTGGAAAAGGCCCAGAGCCTGTGAAGAAGGCGAATGCCTGTGAAGCTGTCGCGTTTTGGAAAAGGCCCGGAGCCTGTGAAGAAGGCCAATGCCTGTGAAGCTCGCCGCCCGTGACACACTCACGTAATAATGAGTTGGGGCTGTACACGCCCCGGAGTCTCAGGAGCGCCGTCCTCAGGCCCTGGGGCTCCCTCCCACGCCCAGTGGCAGCACTTAGCTCCGCGCTGGTGAGAAGACGTCGAAGACTAGATTAGGTGCCGGACGCGGCTTTTCATTTCCTTTCCGCGGTTGGCTTGCTCCTTCTCATTCGAAGTTTTATTGAAGTTGTTGCCGTCTTTGGCTTGTGGTTCTTCGACTTTTCGCTCTCCCGCCTCGATTTCTCTTTTGCAAGGCCTCGAGAGGGAGGGGGACAGCCGAGCGCCCTCGCGAGTGTTCCTATCCTAGTCATTCAAAGGTTTCGTGACCTGGGTCCATTACAGGAGCACCCCTCCAGTCCGTGCCCCACGGGCACCGCGACACAAACACAGGGCCTGGGTCGGTCGCCCCCCACGGCTGGGGCCGGGAACTACCCACGCGCGGGCACGTAGCCGGAAGGCACGATAGCAGAAGCAAATGATGATTAACGGCAATAACCCAAACACGCCCCCGCGGGGCTCCACACTACTGTCTTTTTGCGCAGGAAAAAGGAAAAGAAAGAACAAATCAGGCGCAGCTCGCCTCACACCGGCCTGCAGGGAGGACTCGAGCCGCCCACGGGGCTCAGGCAGACTCCCTCGCGCGCTTCACCGGGGCGCGATGGCGGGCAGGCATGCCACCACCTCCCAAGCAGATACGACGGCGTGGAGGCTGACCACGGCCACCGCTGGAGGAGTCGCCGCTTGAAGAAGAACCAGAGAAGCTTGAGGAACCCTGAGCGCCGCTAGTCACCCGAGCGCTGTCCTCTCCATCGTCGTCGGAGCTGGGTTCCCGGCCGCGGTCGTCATCCTCAGGGCAGCACCCCGCGCGGCGACCATCCTCCCCAAACACCCTCACATAGAGGGTGGCATCGCCGTCAAACTTGAAGTGCAGGGTGCACCGACGCCTCAGGCCGTGCGCGCGGGCAAACGTCTGCCAACCGCGGGCCAAGGCCAGGCTCCCAGCTGCAGAGACCTCTAGTGAAGCCCATGAGGCCCGGCTGCAGCAGCCGTCAGCCTGGAGCCAGAGGCCGCCCGGGGCGCCGGCCGGGAGCTCGCCGAGGAGGAAAGCGAGGAAGTGGAAGCCGGGTGCTAGTCGGCTCCGCCGACCACACAACGAACTCCGGCAGCACCTCTGCTGCGCGAAAGCACGACCTAGGGGGACGCGCGACTGAAGCGCACCCCCGGCCGCAGCAGTCCGACCGTCACCATGCTGGGAATCGTCTCCGCGGTCGCGGGGAGCTGCCGTGGAGACCACAGGATGCTTGCGAGGGCGCCCTCGGCCACGCTTGGGCGGGGAAGAGGCAGGCTCTACCCGGCGAGCCTTCCCCTTCTCTGCGGCCGAGAACCTCCTCGATGGGGCCATGAAGAAGAAGGAGAAGCAAGGGAGAATGAACTGGAAGGGCGCGCGCCAATCCGTACTTATAGCCGGTGAAGGCCAACCGTTGGCCCCCACTATCACAGGTAATCATGACCCGCTTTGCATGCATGGACTTGTCCAATCCGTGCAGTTGCCGAGGCGCCATGGGGAAGTGGAGACGCCCACGTCCAATCAACTGCCATGCGGCGCCCAAGACCGCAGGCTGTTAGGGCCCGCGGCGCTTCGCTCTTGCCCTTCCGCCTCCCTGCACGACCAAGTCCGGGCGTGCCTTGGGCCCGGGGGCTACTGTCGGCGTTTTGGGAATGGGGGTCCTCAGACTTGCCTGCCTGCGGCCTGCGGCGTGGCTTAAAAGGGGGCCCAGCATGGCCCATCTTCATCAACACAGACCCAAGACCCTCGCGAGGGGCCAAGCCTCGCGGGGCGGACGACGCGGAGCTTCCTCGGGCACGGCCTCACCAGGCTGGCTCGTGAAGAGGCGGAGAGATCAAGGCGGGGTACCTCACGAGGTGCCCGTGACGCAAGCCATGATGACCAAGGGCGCCAGGCGGGTACCAGTCCGCGCGGTGTCCTCCTTTCCTCTTTGGTGCAAAGGGGGCAAGCGCAGCCGCGGAATACCGAGGCATCAGGCAAAGGTTTCCATTTCAGTGCAACAAGACCTGGACCAGGAGGACTGCAAGACGGAGGTCATCGTGGGGCCCAAGACGGCATCACAACCAGAGCTTTGTGCAGGCGAAGACTACTTTTATCAGGGTAGCTAGTACTAGCTGTCCCCTTCAAATTAGCCTGCCATTGTTGGCTCCCTTCCCGCTCGATATTTGGGAAGAGGACCAGGGCCTCTATAAATAGGACCAGCCACCCACAGAGGAGAGGGGGTTCGATCAGAGAGAGAGAGAGAGAGAGAAGGGTGGCTGAACTCCTCCCAGCAGTTCATCGCCCCAGCCAAGAACAGACCCTCGCGAGGCTGTTCTTCCTTGTATCATTCATCATCATCAGCCCAAGAGGCAATCCACCACGCCACAAACTGGAGTAGGGTATTACACCACAACGGTGGCCCGAACCAGTATAAACCCTGTGTCCCTTGTGTTGTTCTTTCCATAGCTTAGATCTTAGCGAGGCGGAGGGGTGCAGGTAGGGAGGAAGCGAAATCTCCGCGCGCACCCCAGTGTTCGAACCTCAAGGGTCTGCTGGAACCCGAAATCCGACAGTCTTGGCTGATCGTCCTAAGAATGCTTATATATGAATAAAGCTCTCTCATTTACCCGCAAAAAAGATTAAGCCATATTAACCGGACATGCGGAGTACCATCATTGTTTGACTTCACGAAGAGGCTAAGAGCCAAGCGCAAGGTTTAGTAGTACGAGTAGTACTACTACTAGAACCGCATGGTGGAGCCTCTGTACTCTTATTTTTTTTAATCTCTGATAAAGTACACATTTATTCCGGAGAAGGGCGGAAAACGGCAGCCCAACATGTAATGATGATATTGATCAACCATGCTCGAATATATATTGGCCTCCGTGCGAGCCCGTCTGTGTGTTCTTGCTCCTCGTCTCTCTCAAGGAACGGCAGGTTGGCCATTTTGCCGTCAATTGAGATCGGTTTGCTCACACTCCGGTCCCACATGTCAGTGATATGCCAAGAGGAGGTGCGTTGACCGACTGGCCATACGCGTACTTGGTTTTGCACCTTCATACTACTCCTCCCCCCGTCATAGTTTACAGGGCGCGCTTCATTATGATGCATTTCTCTCAATGCATTTCCACCACCAGAGAGACTTTAGACGCGTTTGGTTTAATGCTCAATTAATTAGGGCGTGGTAACCGCAATTTTCTCTCGACGTAGTACTACGGAGTGGAGTAAGTGTTGGAAATATGCCCTAGAGGCAATAATAAAATGGTTATTATTATATTTCTTTGTTCATGATAATTGTCTATTGTTCATGCTATAATTGTGTTATCCGGGAATCGTAATACATGTGTGAATACATAGACCACAACACGTCCCTAGTGAGCCTCTAGTTGACTACCTCGTTGATCAAAAGATAGTCATGGTTTCCTGACTATGGACATTGGATGTCATTGATAACGGGATCACATCATTGACAAGACCCAATCCTAAGCATAGCTCCAAGATCGTGTAGTTCGTTTGCTATAGCTTTTCCTAATGTCAAGTATCATTTCCTTAGACCATGAGATTGTGCAACTCCTGGATACCGTAGGAGTGCTTTGGGTGTGCCAAACGTCACAACGTAACTGGGTGACTATAAAGGTACACTACAGGTATCTCCGAAAGTTTCTGTTGGGTTGGCATGAATCGAGACTGGGATTTGTCACTCCGTATGACGGAGAGGTATCTCTGGGCCCACTCAGTAATGCATCATCATAATGAGCTCAATGTGACCAAGTGGTTGATCACGGGATCATGCATTACGGTACGAGTAAAGTGACTTGCCGGTAACGAGATTGAACGAGGTATTGGGATACCGACGATCGAGTCTTGGACAAGTAACGTACCGATTGACAAAGGGAATTGTATACGGATTGATTGAATCCTCGACATCGTGGTTCATCTGATGAGATCATCGAGGAGCATGTGGTAGCCAACATGGGTATCCAGATCTAGCTGTTGGTTATTGACCGGAGAGTCGTCTCGGTCATGTCTGCGTGTCTCCCGAACCCGTAGGGTCTACACACTTAAGGTTCGGTGACGCTAGGGTTGTCGAGATATTAGTATACGGTAACCTAAAAGTTGTTTGGAGTCCTGAATGAGATCCCGGACGTCACGAGGAGTTCCGGAATGGTCCGGAGGTGAAGATTTATATATAGGAAGTCAAGTTGCGGCCATCGGGAAAGTTTCAGGGGTAATCGGTATTGTACCGGGACCACCGGAAGGGTCCCGGGGTCCACCGGGTGGGGCCACCTATCCCGGAGGGCCCCATGGGCTTAAGTGGGAGGGGAACCAGCCCCTAGTGGGCTGGTGCGCCCCCCATGGGCCTCCTCCTGCGCCTAGGGTTGGAAACCCTAGGTGTGGGGGGCACCCCACTTGCCTTGGGGGGGCAAGCCACCCCCTTGGCCGCCGCCCCCCTTGGAGATGGCATCTCCTAGGGCCGGCGCCCCCCTAGGGGTCCTATAAATAGTGAGGGGGAGGGCAGCCGCACCCTAGCCCCTGGCCTCTCCCTCTCCCTCCCGTGACACTCCTCCCTCTCCCTGTGCTTGGCGAAGCCCTGCCGAGATCACCGTTGCTTCCACCACCACGCCATCGTGCTACTGGATCTTCATCAACCTCTCATTCCCCCTTGCTAGATCAAGTTGGAGGAGACATCTTCCCAACCGTACGTGTGTTGAACACGGAGGTGCCGTCCGTTCGGCGCTAGGTCATCAGTGATTTGGATCACGACGAGTACGACTCCATCAACCCCGTTCTCTTGAACGCTTCCGCGCGCGATCTACAAGGGTATGTAGATGCACTCCTCTCTCCCTCGTTGCTAGATTACTCCATAGATTGATCTTGGTGATGCGTAGAAAATTTTAAAATTCTACTACGTTCCCCAACAGCGACATCATGAGCTAGGTCTATGCGTAGTTTCTATGCACGAGTAGAACACAAAGCAGTTGTGGGCGTGGATATTGTCAATTTGCTTGTCGTTACTAGTCTTATCTTGATTCGGCGGCATCGTGGGATGAAGCGGCCCGGACCGACCTTACACGTACGCTTACGTGAGACTGGTTCCACCGATTTACATGCACTAGTTGCATAAGGTGGCTGGCGGGTGTCTGTCTCTCCCACTTTAGTCGGATCGGATTCGATGAAAAGGGTCCTTATGAAGGGTAAATAGAAATTGGCATATCACTTGTGGTTTTGGCGTAGGTAAGAAACGTTCTTGCTAGAAACCTATAGCATCCACGTAAAAACTTGCAACAACAATTAGAGGACGTCTAACTTGTTTTTGCACCATGTGACGTGTGATGTGATATGGCCAAAAGGATGTGATGAATGATATATGTGATGTATGAGATTGATCATGTTCTTGTAATAGGAATCACGACTTGCATGTCGATGAGTATGACAACCGGCAGGAGCCATAGGAGTTGTCTTTATTTATTTATGACTTGCGTGTCAACATAAACATCATGTTATTACTTTACTTTATTTCTAAAGCGTTAGCCATAGTAGTAGAAGTAATAGATGACGAGACAACTTCAAGAAGACACGATGATGGAGATCATGGTGTCATGCCGGTGACAACGATGATCATGGAGCCCCGAAGATGGAGATCAAAAGGAGCAAATGATATTGGCCATATCATGTCACTATTTGATTGCATGTGATGTTTATCATGTTTTACATCTTATTTTCTTAGAACGACGGTAGCTTAAATAAGATGATCCCTCGTAATAATTTCAAGAAAGTGTTCCCCCTAACTATGCACCGTTGCGAAGGTTTGTTGTTTCGAAGCACCACGTGATGATCGGGTGTGATAGATTCTAACGTTCGAATACAACGAGTGTAAGCCAGATTTACACACGCAATACACTTAGGTTGACTTGACGAGCCTAGCATGTACAGACATGGCCTCGGAACACAGAAGACCGAAAGGTCGAGCATGAGTCATATAGAAGATACGATCAACATGAAGATGTTCACCGATGTTGACTAGTCCATCTCATGTGATGATCGGACACGGCCTAGTTGACTCGGATCATGTTTCACTTAGATGACTAGAGGGATGTCTATCTGAGTGGGAGTTCATTGAATAATTTGATTAGATGAACTTAATTATCATGAACTTAGTCTAAAATCTTTACACTATGTCTTGTAGATCAAATGGCCCATGCTAATGTTGCCCTCAACTTCAACGTGTTCCTAGAGAAAACCAAGCTGAAAGATGATGGCAGCAACTATACGGACTGGGTCTAGAACCTGAGGATCATCCTCATAGCTGCCAAGAAAGATTATGTCCTAGAAGCACCGCTAGGTGACACACCCATCCCAGAGAACCAAGACGTTATGAACGCTTGGCAGTCACGTGCTGATGATTACTCCCTCGTTCAGTGTGGCATGCTTTACAGCTTAGAACCGGGGCTCCAAAAGCGTTTTGAGAGACACGAAGCGTATGAGATGTTCGAAGAGCTGAAAATGGTTTTCCAAGCTCATGCCCGAGTCGAGAGATATGAAGTCTCCGACAAGTTCTTCATTTGTAAGATGGTGGAAAATAGTTCTGTCAGTGAGCACATACTCAAAATGTCTGGGTTGCATAACCGCTTGACTCCGCTAGGAGTTAATCTCCCAGATGACGCGGTCATTGACAGAATCCTTCAGTCGCTTCCACTGAGCTACAAGAGCTTCGTGATGAACTTCAATATGCAGGGGATGGAAAAGACCATTCCTGAGGTATATTCAATGCTGAAATCAGTAGAGGTGGAAATCAAAAAGGAACATCAAGTGTTGATGGTGAATAAAACCACTAAGTTCAAGAAAGGCAAGGGTAAGAAGAACTTCAAGAAGGACGGCAAGGGAGTTGCCGCGCCCGGTAAGCAAGCTGTTGGGAAGAAGTCAAAGAATGGACCCAAGCCTGAGACTGAGTGTTTTTATTGCAAGGGAAGTGGTCACTGGAAGCGGAACCGCCCCAAATACTTAGCGGACAAGAAGGCCGGCAACACTAAAGGTATATGTGATATACATGTAATTGATGTGTACCTTACCAGTACTCGTAGTAGCTCCTGGGTATTTGATACCGGTGCGGTTGCTCACATTTGTAACTCAAAGCAGGAGCTGCGGAATAAGCGGAGACTGGCGAAGGACGAGGTGACGATGCGCGTCGGGAATGGTTCCAAGGTCGATGTGATCGCCGTCGGCACGCTGCCTCTACATTTACCTATGGGATTAGTTTTAAACCTCAATAATTGTTATTTAGTGCCAGCTTTGAGCATGAACATTGTATTAGGATCTCGTTTAATTCAAGATGGCTACTCATTTAAATCCGAGAATAATGGTTGTTCTATTTATATGAGAGATATGTTTTATGGTCATGCTCCGTTGGTGAATGGTTTATTCTTAATGAATCTCGAGTGTAATGTTACACATATTCATAGTGTGAATACCAAAAGATGTAAGGTTGATAATGATAGTCCCACATACTTGTGGCACTGCCGTCTTGGTCACATAGGTGTCAAACGCATGAAGAAGCTCCATGCAGATGGACTTTTGGAGTCTCTTGATTACGAATCATTTGACACGTGCGAACCATGCCTCATGGGTAAAATGACCAAGACTCCGTTCTCAGGAACAATGGAGCGAGCAACCAACTTATTGGAAATCATACATACTGATGTGTGCGGTCCAATGAGTGTTGAGGCTCGCGATGGCTATCGTTATGTTCTCACCCTCACTGATGACTTGAGTAGATATGGGTATGTCTACTTAATGAAACACAAGTCTGAGACCTTTGAAAAGTTCAAGGAATTTCAGAGCGAGGTTGAGAATCAACGTGATAGAAAAATCAAGTTCTTGCGATCAGATCGTGGGGGAGAATACTTGAGTCATGAATTTGGCACACACTTAAGGAAATGTGGAATAGTTTCACAACTCATGCCGCCTGGAACACCTCAGCGTAATGGTGTGTCCGAACGTCGTAATCGCACTCTATTGGATATGGTGCGATCTATGACGTCTCTTACTGATTTACCGCTATCATTTTGGGGCTATGCTTTAGAGACTGTCGCATTCACTTTAAATAGGGCTCCGTCGAAATCCTTTGAGACGACACCGTATGAATTATGGTTTGGGAAGAAACCTAAGCTGTCGTTTCTAAAAGTTTGGGGATGCGATGCTTATGTCAAGAAACTTCAACCTAAAAATCTCGAACCCAAATCGGAAAAATGCGTCTTCATAGGATACCCTAAAGAAACTATTGGGTATACCTTCTACCTCAGATCCGAAGGCAAGATCTTTGTTGCCAAGAATGGATCCTTTCTAGAGAAAGAGTTTCTCTCGAAAGAAATAAGTGGGAGGAAAGTAGAACTTGATGAAGTATTACCTCTTGAACCGGTAAGTGGCGCAGCTCAAGAAAATGTTCCTGAGGTGCCTGCACTGACTAGAGAGGAATTTAATGATGATGATCATGAAACTGCAGATCAAGTTGCTACTGAACTTCGTAGGTCCACGAGGACACGTTCCGCACCAGAGTGGTACGGCAACCCTGTGTTGGAAATCATGTTGTTAGACAACGGTGAACCTTCAAACTATGAAGAAGCGCTGGCGGGCCCGGATTCTGACAAATGGCTGGAAGCCATGAAATCCGAGATAGGATCCATGTATGAAAACGAAGTATGGACTTTGACTGACTTGATCGTTGATCGGCGAGCCATAGAAAATAAATGGATCTTTAAGAAGAAGACAAACGCGGATGGTAATGTAACCATCTATAAAGCTCGGCTTGTCGCTAAGGGTTATCGACAAGTTCAAGGGGTTGACTATGATGAGACATTCTCACCCGTAGCGAAGCTGAAGTCCGTTCGAATCATGTTAGCAATTGCTGCATTCTATGATAATGAGATATGGCAAATGGACGTCAAAACGGAACTCCTTAATGGTTTCCTTAAGGAAGAATTGTATATGATGCAGCCGGAAGGTTTTATCGATACTAAGAATGCTGACAAGGTGTGCAAGCTCCAACGCTTGATTTATGGGCTGGTGCAAGCATCTCGGAGTTGGAACATTCGTTTTGATGAGATGATCAAAGCGTTTGGGTTTACGCAGACTTATGGAGAAGCTGCATTTACAAGAAAGTGAGTGGGAGCTCTGTAGCATTTCTCATACTGTGTGTGGATGACATACTGTTGATGGGAAATGATATAGAATTCTTGGAAAGCATAAAGGCCTACTTGAACAAGTGTTTTTCAATGAAGGATCTTGGAGAAGCTGCTTATATATTAGGCATCAAGATCTATAGAGATAGATCGAGATGCCTCATTGGTCTTTCACAAAGTACATACCTTGACAAGATATTGAAGAAGTTCAAAATGGATCAGTCAAAGAAGGGGTTCTTGTCTGTATTGCAAGGTACGAGATTGAGCACGGCTCAATGCCCGACCACGGCAGAAGATAGAGAAAAGATGAGTGTCGTCCCCTATGCCTCGGCCATAGGGTCTATCATGTATGCTATGCTGTGTACCAGACCTGATGTAAACCTTGCCGTAAGTTTGGTAGGAAGGTACCAAAGTAATCCCGGCATGGAACACTAGACAGCGGTCAAGAATATCCTGAAGTACCTGAAAAGGACTAAGGATATGTTTCTCGTTTATGGAGGTAACAAAGAGCTCATCATAAAGGGTTACGTCGATGCTAGCTTCGACACAGATCTGGATGACTCTAAGTCACAAACCGGATACATGCATATTTTGAATGGTGGGGTGGTAAGCTGGTGCAGTTGCAAGCAAAGCGTTGTGGCGGGATCTACATGTGAAGCGGAGTACATGGCAGCCTCGGAGGTAGCACAAGAGGCAATCTGGGTGAAGGAGTTCATTACCGACCTAGGAGTCATACCCAATACGTCGGGCCCGATGACTCTCTTCTGTGACAACACTGGAGCTATTGCCCTTGCCAAGGAGCCCAGGTTTCACAGGAAGACCAGGCATATCAAGCGTCGCTTCAACTCCATTCATGAAAGTGTTCAAAATGGAGACATAGAGATTTGTAAAGTACATACGGACCTGAATGTGGCAGATCCATTGACTAAACCTCTCCCTAGAGCAAAACATGATCAACACCAGAACTGCATGGGTGTTCGATTCATCACAATGTAACTAGACTATTGACTCTAGTGCAAGTGGGAGACTGTTGGAAATATGCCCTAGAGGCAATAATAAAATGGTTATTATTATATTTCTTTGTTCATGATAATTGTCTATTGTTCATGCTATAATTGTGTTATCCGGAAATCGTAATACATGTGTGAATACATAGACCACAACACGTCCCTAGTGAGCCTCTAGTTGACTAGCTCGTTGATTAAAAGATAGTCATGGTTTCCTGACTATGGACATTGGATGTCATTGATAACGGGATCACATCATTAGCAGAATGATGTGATGGACAAGACCCAATCCTAAGCATAGCTCAAAGATCGTGTAGTTCATTTGGTATAGCTTTTCCGAATGTCAAGTATCATTTTCTTAGACCATGAGATTGTGCAACTCCCGGATACCGTAGGAGTGCTTTGGGTGTGCCAAACGTCACAACGTAACTGGGTGACTATAAACATACACTATAGGTATCTCCGAAAGTGTCTGTTGGGTTTGCACGAATCGAGACTGGGATTTGTCACTCCGTATGACGGAGAGGTATCTCTGGGCCCACTCGGTAATGCATCATCATAATGAGCTCAATGTGACCAAGTGGTTGATCACGGGATCATGCATGACGGTACGAGTAAAGTGACTTGCCGGTAACGAGATTGAGCGAAGTATTGGGATACCGACGATCGAGTCTCGGACAAGTAACGTACCGATTGACAAAGGGAATTGTATACGGATTGATTGAATCCTCGACATCATGGTTCATCCGATGAGATCATCGAGGAGCATGTGGGAGCCAACATGGGTATCCAGATCCTGCTGTTGGTTATTGACCGGAGAGTTGTCTCGGTCATGTCTGTGTGTCTCCCGAACCCGTAGGGTCTACACACTTAAGGTTCGGTGACGCTAGGGTTGTTGAGATATTAGTATACGGTAACCCGAAAGTTGTTTGGAGTGCCGGATGAGATCCCGCACGTCACGAGGAGTTCCGGAATGGTCCGGAGGTGAAGATTTATATATAGGAAGTCAAGTTTCATCCATCGGGAAAGTTTCGGGGGTAATCGGTATTGTACCGGGACCACCGGAAGGGTCCCGGGGGTCCACCGGGTGGGGCCACCTATCCCGGAGGGCCCCATGGGCTGAAGTGGGAGGGGAACCAGCCCCTAGTGGGCTGGTGCGCCCCCCCATGGGCCTCCCCCTACGCCTAGGGTTGGAAACCCTAGGGGTGGGGGGCGCCCCACTTGCCTTGGGGGGCAAGCCACCCCCTTGGCCGCCCCCCCTTGGAGATGGCATCTCCTAGGGCCGGCGCCCCCCCTAGGGGTCCTACAAATAGTGGGGGGGAGGGAGGGCAGCCGCACCCTAGCCCCTGGCCTCTCCCTCTCCCTCCCGTGACACTCCTCCCTCTCCCTGTGCTTGGCGAAGCCCTGCCGAGATCACCGTTGCTTCCACCACCACGCCATCGTGCTGCTGGATCTTCATCAACCTCTCCTTCCCCCTTGCTAGATCAAGTTGGAGGAGACGTCTTCCCAACCGTACGTGTGTTGAACGCGGAGGTGCCGTCTGTTCGGCGCTAGGTCATTGGTGATTTGGATCACGACGAGTACGACTCCATCAACCCCGTTCTCTTGAACGCTTCCGCGCGCGATCTACAAGGGTATGTAGATGCACTCCTCTCTCCCTCATTGCTAGATGACTCCATTGATTGATCTTGGTGATGCATAGAAAATTTTAAAATTCTGCTACATTCCCCAACAGTAAGTGCATGCATGTGTGTACCCGGGGTGGAAGCACTCCGTGCATGTGTGTACGCATTATTTCCTCTAGTAATAGACGTCGTGCTATATCTACCAATGCTATTTTTCTGGCCGATCGCTAGTCGCCTTGGTCCCAGAGATTTTCTCTTTTTCTAAAGCGCACTCTATAAATAGTGACGGATGGAGTAGTATGAGCGGATTCAAAGAAGAGCATATTGATGGTTGCTTCTTCCGAGCAACTTACAGTGGAAAGGTGGGGCCTATGATTTGACTACTCATTACTCACTATTAATGCGGCTTAACGACCGGTCTGAGTCTCCCATGCGGCTGTGCACTACCCCCTCGGTTCTTAAATATACTCCGGAGTATTTGTCTTTCTAGAGATCTCAACGAGTGACTACTCAAATATTTGTCTTTTTAGAGATTCAAATGGACTACTACATATCGATGTATATAGACATATTTTAGAGTGTAGATTCACTCATTTTGCTTCATATGTAGTCACTGTTGAAATCTCTAGAAAGACAAATATTTAGTACAGAGGGAGTACACATATGAAGCAAAATGAGTGAATCTACACTCTAAAATATGCCCACTTGAAATTTGTAAAAAGACAAATATTGTTGATGACAGTTTCGACGACAAAAAAGAAGCATATTCTTTGTCCTAAGGGAAGATAACAACACGGTTGTGTTTGTCTAAAACGGTGTGAGGACGAGATTGCAATATGGAAAGTACGCCGGACGAGCTACGTTTTGTGCAAAGAACTACGGAAGATCCACATGTAGCGACGTGGGAAGACGGGTAGTGGAGCAAGGCCGGAGGGGATACCTGGAGGTCATCGGGATGTAACTAGGTGAGCGACGGCGGGTGGAATCTGCCCATACTGCGGCAGCAAGCAGGTGGTGTAGGCCCTACCGCGCCGGAGCTTGGTCAGAGAGAATGGCGTGTACCGCAGATCGGGACGTGCTGCCTCGGCGCCGTCGAATAGAGAAATGATGCATGTCCTCCCTTTCCATCGGCGGACGGGATGCGGCCGGATCAGTGACCAACGGTGAGAGAGAGAGGCCACCGCAGCCTTGTGTGAGATACTCTGAAGAGAGACAAACCAGGCAGGGAGGCTCCATTGTATATAGTGGAGCGAACTACCTTTTTCTCCATAAAAATCGTTTTATATTCTGTGTACGTGCCATTGAGCGATATAACTTTATTTAAAAATAACGTGCCAACGCATCAAGTCGAACTTTGTTTTGTGCAAGTGTGGTACACGACCTCCGTAGGTAAACAACCGCTACACACGTTCAAATTAGCACGTGGGCTGCCATTTCATACAGAAATGAGATCCACCATGTACCCGCGTGGGTGTGGCTGGGCATGAAACATGAGTACATGCACGGTCACCTATTCTCTTCTTATATACGTACACCACCTACGTGGGGTTGTGTGAGAGAGATACAAACGTAGAGAGATATAGTGTGTGGGTTCATGAGAGTTTTTTTGGGGGGGGTCAATCAAAAATTGTAACATATGCAGTGTGAAATAGAGTCCTGGATATATTATATAGAGAGAGGGGGCGATCCACGAGAAGAGAGTGGAGGTATCACTGACTTGAGGTGTCCAAAGAATCGAAGAGAGGGATGGTGTGTGTGTGTGCGCACGTGGTCGATAAAGAGTGCCATCGAATTTGTGTGTGCCCACGCCAAAGATATAGAGTGGCTGGTCTACTAGAACGAGAGAGGGGACATGTGCAGTTTGTCTCTATGGCATGGATACCTACCTACAGCGCTCGACTATCGGTGTGTGGTGGGGGCGAGGGAGGCCTAATTAACTATAGAGGTACAATGGCTGGTATATGTGTGGAGGAGGAGAGAGGCCTACCTCATGTATTAAGGGAGATCGATCTACCTCATGTATTAAGGGAGATCGATCGACATCCATGCATATGTGTAGGAGAGGAATAAGGCTGGGAGAGAGACAGAGCTAGAGTGTTGGAGGGGGTGGTAGTGGAGTTGCTTCTAACAAATGGTGGGATAAGCTTGCTAGACAACTGGAGGGCACGCCTGCAATATCAATAAGAGAGGGGATGGCTGTCTGTCTATGCACGTGCCACTACTCGGAAAAGGCCTACTAATGGCGCACTAGTTTTGCCTACTAATGGTGCACCACTGGTGCGCCATTAGTATCACGCCACTAGTATTTATTACTAATGGTGCACCACTGGTGCGCCATTAGTATCTGGTATACTAATGGCGCACCACCCAGTGCGCCATTAGTATATAACACCATGCGCCATTAGTATGCCTCCCAGGGGCCATATTTAACCATGTGCTTTGGCACACTAATGGCGCACTGCGGATGGATGCGCCATTAGTATACTTGGCATACTAATGGCGCACTGTTTGGTGATGCGCCATTGGTATACTTTGGCATACTAATGGTGCACTCTGTAGTGATGCGCCATTAGTATGAATATTAGGTTTTATTTTTTTACTTTTCTGATTTTTGCACAGGTTACAAAATATATTATTTGACAGAATATAGACAGTAGCACACAGCAACAGCAGATTCATCGAATACAATAGAAGATTAGTCTCCGAATACAATTCATCATATTAGTCTCCGAATTCAAAAGACCGAACAAAGATAAAACATTACAAGTCTCGAGACCGCGATTATCGAGTTTGTCTTCACATTACAAGTCGATATCGATCATCTAAACTACCATCACATAGAAGAGAGCTGCGGTCATCACGATGAGCATCATCGCGATGAAACTGGTCTTCATCCGGTTCCTCCAACGCTCCCTCCTCTCTCCCGCTAGATAGCGGGCGTATCTAGATTCTGCCTCCGCCCTAGTGGTGTACCCTTTGTAACTGTTACCGCTGAAACGGTGAACCTGTCTCCGACACTCCTCCCAGTCGTCGTAGACTCCGGGAACCTTACCCTTGTACACGACATACGACGACATCTCTATGCACAAGCCAAACAACTGACAATACATACATAAGCAATATATAAGTATGCAACAAAATGATCGGAAGAGAAAAGCAAGACATTAATAGCACAATTCATGGTCCTACTAATAAATAGCATCGATTACATCTAAGTTGAACGACTGTCCAAACCAAAGAGACATACAATTCATTAAAGTTTAATTACAACATGAGCCAATCAATTTTTCAGAACTACACATCACTACTTTCGACCCGACTCATGGACAGGAGCGTGGATGAAGCCGTCATCTGTCGTGATGGTCATGAAATCGCGGGCGTTGTCAGCCTGCATTTGTAGCATTCTGTCTATCTCAATGTTGGACGGTTGATATCTGAGGAAGAAGTGCCCCGAGGTATGAAGGACATCTTGATGGATGATGTCCGCAAACTCCGACTGGATGCGAAAGAATTCTTGTCTGATGTCCGCGTCCTGGATTGCCGACAAGCTCGCGGCCCAATCTTTGATATTATTTGGTAGCAGAAGGTGATGATGGTCCCTTACGATCGCCCGCATGTGATGGAGGGCGTAGTAAGCATCCTTCTGACCGCCAGGCGGCTGCTTGACGCAGCAGAACATCGTATTGTGGGCGAACACGTGCTTGTCGTACTTACGAACTGCCCTGGTGAAGGTGCCTCTAGATTTGGTGTAGCCGGGGAGAACATCATTAAGAACTTTCTTGATATTTGTGTAGTCTATCTTGGAGTCACGTTTCGGGTCGAAATACGTGGCCATGGAATATTTCGGGCCTAAGAGGATGAGTGTGCAATGTGTGTCACTGCTCAGAACATGGAATGTTAGAAAAAAAAGAACGATCGAAATCTAAGAAATCATATGTTACGGGGCGGTTAAGGGATGACTTACTCGGGAAAGTAAGCCACAAGGAAGTTATCCTTATCTGGGTTTGCCAGAATGACGTCTTCGAGGTGTGAACTCGCGACTTGGCGGTCCCCAGCGCTGCTCAAGAGCTTGGCACGCATGTAGAAGGGGTCGACGATCACGATGTCCGGGGTCTTGTCTCTAATGATCCGCATCTCCATACTCAGCGAAAACAGCCGAACGAAGGTGTAGTGCAGCGGATGAAGGTTAAACATAGAAAAGATGTCATCAAACCGCAGGACGATCGTACCCCCGATGTCGCCATCCACAAAGCACTTGCCCTCTGGCACCTTGACCATGAAAACCGGGTATGCCACATCATTCTATCTGAGACGCCGCTTCTCCAAAGAAAGAACACTGTCGTGCAGACTCCGCATAGCACCGGTTGCAGCATTGAGCATATTTGTCGGTAGCATCACCCTACCCGCCACATGCACCCTCCTCGAGATATCCTTAGGTGAAGGTGGCCCGTCCTGAGCATGGATCGTACTCGGTGCCGGCTGGCTCGCACCGGCACCCTTTTTAGTCTGCCGTTTCCGGCCCTTCTTCTTGATCTGCTGTAATGGGACCAAGTTCTGCTCCCAGACCGCCTTCTTGAGCGTGTTGGGGCTGATAATATTTGGCACCTCCGCTATCTGAGGCTCGGTGAAGGCGGCAGCTGGAGGCGTCTCCTGAGAACTGAACGCCAGACGACGCCTGTTGCAATTGGGTTTCTCCGCCGTACCAGCTAGATCGCGGTCGTCTTGTTTGGGTTCTTGAGAAGGAGGCCCGCAGAACTCGTCACCATACCCATGTTCGGCAAAGTACTTATCGACGTTGGTAAATGTACCATCGTTGTTGTCGTCGTCCGGATCCTGTGCCATAGGGATGTCCGGCATGTCCGGTAGCATTGCAGCGTTCTTGCCATGGCTTGGCATCGGCACGAGTGGCGGTCTTGTCTATGGGGTGCTGTCCCCCGCCCCCAAACGAATCTGGCTCTTTGGCCAAAGCAGGGGCCAGCTTACGCAGGCGCTGAGGGTCATCTCATCTTCTTCGTCGGCCCCAGCGGGTCGAATCGGAGGTAACAGCTCGTCGTAGCCTGGCAGCACCCGAACCACTTCAACCCTATACATTGTGGGTGGCATCGGATTACCGTGGAACACGGGGTTGCCTGGTTGAACGATTCTGCCCTTGGCGACATCGACCAACTCGCCACCCACGAAGTGCAGGAGAGTGCAAGGAACATCAGCAGCGCCCTACGAAAACATGTAGGGCGTCAGGGATTCCCAGTCAAAGGCAAGGAGATGAAGTCCTCGGCCGAGAGGCTTAGTTACCGTGATGCCATCGAGCTCGGCTAATGTCGAGGCACTGCCAATGGCGGGCGTGCAACTGACGGAGGGGCCACTTGCTGGTGAGGTGCCAGCCGGCGTACACCCGGGTGCATTAAGCTCCATGCCGGCGTCGGAGACACCAATACCGCCGCCGCTGTAGACACCAATACCGCCGCCGATGGAAACACCAATGGCGCCGCCTACGCATTGTGCGAGTTGCTGGCCGTGAAGCTAGGAATCGGGGGCGGCCCCTGTTGGCCACTCGCAATCCACGTCGTTATCCCATGAATCAAGGTAGGCATAATGCCGGTGAGCGTTGATCCCAGTTGTTGTTGCACTTGCTCTTGGACCATCTCCGGAATCCGCGCCACTTGCGCCTTGAGTGCTTCAACCTCGCGCGACTGGCTTTCCAAGCTAGTCTTTTTCTCCTTTCGCCCACCAGCGGCATAGTATGACGACCATTTTGTGGACAAGCCTTTGCCGGCCACACGACCAGATGACGTCGGCTTATTGAGCTTATCCCTGTTTTTCATTACGTTCAACGCCCTATTCAAAGGGGTGTCGAAAGGGGAGCTCTGAGACGACCCCGCGCTACTGCTTTCTTTGTCCTGCGGAAGGAACGTGAACCATTTAGAAATATTGGGGATTAATTAGAATGCAACCATATGGAGCTAATTACGCGGGGGTGTATTCCTTACCAGAACAAGCTCAAGATCCTTGGTCTTCGGATCCGTGGTAAGCTCCTTTGTTACCGGGTCCTCCTTGTACCGGGCCCTGAGAAAGTTCCTGGTCTGCTTGTCACTGTATTTCTCGAAGTGGGGCGGTAGGCCTTGCTCGGCACGCTCCGCGTCCTCCTTGTCCCATATAGGCTCCGCCACTCTGTAACCGCCGGGACCGAGTTGGTGGACCCCTATGTTCAACTGCTGCATTTCTTTCCCCCACTGACTTGATTCGGAGGTTGCGGGGCTCTTTCACTTGATCTTGAACTCCTTGTAGTCATCTTCGCTAATCAAAGGATATTTCGCCTTGATCTTCTCATAACTATCACCTTTGTCAATCATTGCCTTCACCGTGCTTTTCCAAGTAGACAGGGCCGTGCTCATCGTCGTGAGGGCGGCACCGTTCACTTTATTACCCGAGAGGCCTGTGTTTGCGAACTCAGCGGGGAACTTGTATCATTTGTGCAGCTTTGTGAAGAGGAGGCTGCGCAAATTCCCTCGGTCCTTATGCCTTAGGTTCTCGGTGTTGATCGAGGCGGTGCTCTGGAGAATGCACCCGAGCTGAATCGAGTACCCCTTGACTACGTGTTTGGGCGCCGTCGGATGCCCGTCGGAGTTCACTTCAGTAAATTCCTCCCTGACGGTGCCGAGCATGTTCGGGCGCCGGTCCTTCCGTTGTCTCTTTAGTTTGCTGCCATCTGTGCATGCGCCGCCATCATCAGTGGTGGCATCCGCGGCGCCATCATCAGTGGTGTCATCCCCGACGCCACTAGGGGTTGTGTAGTCAGGATCGGTGTCTTCCGCGGCGTCCTCATAGCGGTGAGGTTCTTCCTCCAACTCCTGGGACAGCTCCCAGAATTGCTTGCCGCCCGAACCGCCGGCCTCATCGTTGTGGGCCATGTTTCGCTCTAAATAGGAAAAAAGTTTGGTCAAAAAGTTGGTTATTGTCAAGGAACAAGATCATGGTCTCATCATTTAGGGTTTGTCGACACCGAGGCATCCTAAAAGCTAAGCTTTTATCATTTAGGGTTTGTCGATGCCGAGGCACCCTAAAAGCCTAAGCGTACATCATTTAGGTTCTCATCGACACCGAGGCACCCTATAGAAGCCAAGTTAAGTTTTCATCATTTAGGGTTTATCGATGCCGAGGCACCCTAGGTTGGGCCTAATCACTTGGCACTAATCACTTGGCTCTATTGCCACCTATGTTGGGTTTATCATCTAGGGTTTATCGATGCTAAGGAGAATTCTAAGTTGGGCCTAATCACTTGGCTCTATTGCCACCTATGGTTTAATGCAGCAAGAATGGCGGGGCAGTTGATCCTACTTAACTAAGTACTAAGATACCCCGGCCCATGCATTAGTCGCAAGTACCCCATATGTCCTATTTTTAGCAAAGTCGTGCTAAAATTCACGGAAAATTTTAGCATGACCTTTGCTGAAAATAGGACATATGGAGTACCCGAATTTGCCGAAACGGAAGTTAATCGACATTCCGGCAAACTCAAGGGCCTCTCGGGGTACCTGCAATTTCATGATAAACTGCCAACAAAAACACATGGAGTACTTGACACAGTACTTGCCATAGTAATAGTCAATGTGCCTCTGTATGTATGTGTGTGGTGTCTAGATGCCAGCTACAGGTCAATGGCCATGCCACTACACTGCTCCATGTCACTTCTGCTACTGCCAAGCATGGCATGGCCATCTTTGATTCTGTTTCTGATGGAGCTTTGTGCCACTAGGTGGCCTGTTTGAAGTGAAATAATCAGCATGGGCAACTAGTATTGGATTCACAGTGTAAATGATGGATGAAAAGGTATTGTGCCCAAGTACAACATTTAACAATGCAATGCAGATAATCATTTTTTTCTCATGGTACTTTTCCCAAGTAATAATAAACTAAATAACTGAGTAATCCAAATGAGGAAACAGAAAATAGCTGGCTGCAACAACATAGCAAGCCTTCACTTACACAAGAATTCATTTCAAGCATCATTTATTATCTGAAACAGATCATGCTAAAGATACATGATACATCATTTCAGGCATCATTTAATATCAGTACAACTAACTAGTAGTACTTAAACAAGTTAAGCTACTGACTACAGTACTGGCTACTCACTTAAGCTAGAAGCTACAAGTTAAACACATTATAACTTGAGTGTAACTCAGGACAAGTTAAACTTAAGCTAGAAGATACAAGTTGAACACACACCAGGCAATTTTTATAATATTATCAGAAAAATATCTTCAGTGTAACTCAGGACAAGAAAAATCTCCACCAGAATAGGACTAGCATTTAAGAGTAATTTCCTCCAATCAAACAAAGTTCAAACAAAAACTGACAACACTCTTTTGATTAAGAGCCAAGTCACAACACTCTTTGAAGTTTAAACAAAAACTGACAACACTTGTTTGATCTGTCTCCTCCAAGAAAGAGCCAAGTCAGTCTCACCCAACTAGGGAAACATCAGTTAGACCACTAGCAATTGGGAATACACAACTGGGGCTAGGTTTGTGCTCTAGCTAGGCAGTAACACAGAGCATATAGAGGCGTTGCCTGCCTCTGCTGCAAGTGGGGATGTGAGCAGGATTATCACAATTAGATCACTAGCAAGACTCACAGTTAGGGATTTCACAAAGAAACTCTGTAAAGTGCCAGGGCTTAACATCTTGCATCACAGAGCAAAGCATTAATCGGGCCAACTCCACAAGTCACTAACCAGGCGCACAAATTGAGTGTTTGCGAGAAGGAAGAGGGGAGAGGAGGCGGAGCTCACCGGGGAGGCGCAAGGAGGCCCTGCGACAGCTTAGTAGCAACAGAGGTGGCCGGAGTTGAGGAAGATAGCGGCGACCCGAGGAAGAAGAGGTGGAGGGGGGTGGAGGGGTCGAGCGCCGTCGCGCCCTGGTTCCGCGGCTCGCCGGCCCGGTGTTGAAGCAGATTCTGCCCGCCGCCTTGCCTGTCGCCTCACACGGTGGAGCTCGAGCGGAGAAGGCACGGTGGAGTGTCACTGGTTTCTAGGGTTTCGAGGGCTGGGAAGGCGAGGGAGGGGGTGGGTGGGTAGGGTGAAGGCGAGGGAGGGGTGGATTGGGAGCGGACGGCGATGGGGGGCAGGGCAGGGGCTGACTCGGGGCGGCGACGGAGACGGAGGCGCGGGGGTGGCGGCGGCGTGGGTCGGGGCAGCGGGGGGAATTAGCTAGGGGGGCGAGGGAGAGGGACGAAGGGGATCTGGCGAGAGGGAGGGAATTAGATAGGGGGGAATCCTACTAATGGCGCACCCGCGGTCGGTGCGCCATTAGTAATCTTTTTTTTACATAGCAATGGCGCACCAGGCAGAGGTGCGCCATTAGTAATCTTTTTTTACATAGCAATGGCGCACCAGGCAGAGGTGCGCCATTAGTAATCTTTTTTTATATATACAGTAATGGCGCACCAGCCAGAGGTGCGCCATAAGTAATTTATTTTTATTTTTTGTTGCATGTAATAATTTTTTAGAAAATGAATATGAATATGAAACAGTAATATTTTTTTATAAAAACAGTAATAATTGTTGTTTAACAACAATTGGAGTCTACACTTTTTTATTATTATTTTTTAAAAATGAAGAGGGGAGAGAAGGCGGAGCTCACCGGGGAGCGGGGGAGGGTGCGGGGGGTGCTCGTCGGCGGTGGTGGAGCGGGGGAGGGTGCGGTGGGTCGTCGTCGGCGGTGGAGCTAGTGGGGGAGGGTGCGGGTGGGATCGAGATCGAGATAGAGGGGGAATCGAGATCGAGATGGAGGGGGATCGAGATCGAGTGTCCCCATGAATATTCAATATTTTATCATATTGAATATGAAAAAATATCATCAAATTTGAAAAAATATTCATGAATTCAAAAAGTGCCCATGAAATTTAAAAATATTCATGATATCAAAAAGTGCCCATGAAATACAACCGAGAAATGAAGACTACGATTTAAATATAGTCGATCTTAGCTAGCTATCTGTTCATAATCTTCTTGCCCTTCTTTTTCGCAAATGGAGTTCTTCTATGGAATGGACGTCCTTTAGGTAGGGTGGTCCTGCTTCTTCTTGTGGTGTATGCTGCTACTTCATCGTCGTCATCATGTTCGATCTTCGGGTCGCCGTACTTGTCGAAGTCTTGGTCATTGGCTACTCCATCCATTCCGATGATCTTCCTTTTGCCTCTCCTCACGACAACACGACTGGGCTTTGACGGGTCGGTAATGAAGAAGAATTCGTCCACTTGGGAAGCCAGTACCCATGGCTCATTTTTCGTGGTGACGTTTGCGCCTGCGGTCTTGGATTTGGCTTCGGGTATAACCATGGTGGTGAAATACCGATCTTCTTTTAGGACGCTCTTGGCCCATCTGACACGGAACATCGGGACCTTCTCTCCAGCGTAGCTCAGCTCCCAGATCTCCTCGATCCTTCCGTAGTATCTGTCCTTGTCGTTACTAGTGTAGGATTCCATCGTTACCCCGGAGTTCTGGTAACCATCGCTCTTCATGTCCTTGTCCTCGGTGTAGAATGTGTAGCCGTTGATATCGTACGCCTCATAGGTCATCAGGTTGTGCTCGGCGCCCTGTGACAAGGCGAATATGAGTTGTTCTTCCGCAGAAGAATCCTCATGTAAAGGGTACGACAGAAGCTTCTGCTTGAACCAACGCATGAAACATGAGTTGTGCTCTTTGATTATATCTCCGTCCATCCTTTGTTGGCCTCGGTCATTGTACGTCTTCTCAATAAAGGTTTTGTGCTCTACCACCCAAGGATCGACCACGTCTATGTGTTGTAGCACGACTAGGTTTGCTCTTTCAAAGTCGGCGAGTCGACCCTCGAAGTCGACATGCATTTCGCGGCGACCCTCACGGTGACCCCATCCAGCAAGCCTGCCGAGGTGCCTGTTGACGGGCAGACCAACGGGGTTCTTGATGCCTAGATAATTCATGCAGTAGGAGATGCACTCTTCGGTCAGAAAGCCCCTGGCTATACTTCCCTCTGGACGTGACATGTTGCGAACGTATCCTTTGATGACACCATTCATCCTTTCAAATGGCATCATGCTATGCAGGAACGTCGGCCCGAGTTGGATGATATCCTCCACGATATGGACCAGCAGATGCACCATAACATCGAAGAATACGGGCGGGAAGTACATCTCAAGCTCGCATAGTATCACCACGATCTCTTCCTGTAGCCTTATGAGTTGCCTCACGCCAACCGACTTCCGAGAGATGACGTCGAAAAAGTTGCATAGGCCAAATAGCGTTTCACGGACGTGCGCGTCCATGATCCCACGGATTGCAACTGGAAGTATCTGCGTCATCAGCACGTGACAGTCGAGAGACTTCATCCCGCTGAACTTCTGCTTCGCCGGGTCTAGGTATCTGCTTATCTTCCCCGCGTAACCGTAAGGAAGTTTTACTCCTACGAGCCAGGTGAAAAACTGCTTGATCTCCTCCTGACTTAGAGTGAAGCACGCGGGAGGGTAGTCATTTCCGGTCTTCTTGGCCTTTTTGCCTTTGCGACGACTTTTTGTGTCCTACTTCGCCTCATCATCATCATCATCATTAGCGTGAAGCTCCTGCCTGATGCCCATTGATTTCAAGTCTGCCCTTGCTTTCGGCCCATCTTTGGTCCTCTCTGGCATGTTGAGCAGGGTACCAAGCAGACTCTCGCACACGTTCTTTGTGATATGCATGGCATCAAGGCTGTGAGGCACACGGTGGATCTTCCAGTACGGCAAGTCCCAAAAAACAGACCTTGTTTTCCATACCTTCAGCAGCGGCTCTGGCGCCTTTCGCTTCTTTCCCAGCTCTGGCGCCTTTTGCTTCTTTCCTGGCAGTGGGCAATCTTTCCAATTTTTCAACAGCCTGTCTATTTCCTCGCCGCTCCTCGTACGCGGGCGTCTTCGGAGTTCGGTTTCACCATCGAACAGATCCTTGCGTTTCCTCCACGGGTCATCGTCGCGAAGCCACCTTCGATGTCCCATGAACACGGTTTTCGAAGACCCGGGATCTCTATCTAGCTGGCGATACGTTGTGTCATCCATGCACCTGACGCATCCAGAAAATCCGTGGACCACCTGCCCCGCGAGATATCCGTAACCGAGATAGTCATGCACCGTCATGAGCAGTGCGGCTCTCATAGGGAAATATTCTTTCTCTGCGGTGTCCCAAGTATTGGCTGGCGTTTTCCACAGCGTGTCTAGCTCCTCTTTCAGCAGCCCCAGATACAGACTGATGTCGTTCCCTGGTTGTTTCGGCCCTTCAATTAGCATACTCATGTGAATGTACTTCCTCTTCATGCACAACCAGGGGGAAGGTTGTACATCCACACAAACACAAGCCAGGTGCTATGTGTGCTTCTTTGGCTGCCAAACGGATTGACTCCATTGGTGCTCGCGCCCAGCACGATGTTCCTTGGATCCTTCCCAAATTCTGGGTGTTCGAAGTTCAACACTTGCCACTGGCTCCCATCCTTAGGGTGACTCAGCATCTTGTCTTTTTTATTTATCTCCGGATCATTTGCATCATATTCTCGCTTCTTCTCCTCCCTATCCGCATGCCAATGCAGGAGCTTTGCTACCTTAGGGTCCTCGAAATACCGCTGCAGACGAGGAGTGATCGGAAAGTACCACACCACTTTTCGAGGAGCTTTCTTCCTCTTGTTGTATCGAGTGACGCCACACACCGGACATATGGTAGACTCCGCGTGCTCGCCCCGATAAATGATGCAATTGTTCATGCACACATGGTATTTCACGTGCGGTAAATCCAGAGGACACACGACTTTCTTCGCCTCCTCGAAACTGGTTGGGCACTTGTTCCCCTTGGGAAGACGTTCGTGCCAGAATGACATGTTCTCGTCGAAGCATGCGTCGGTCATTTTGTGTTTTACCTTCATCTCCAAAGCCATGAGCGTTACTTTCAGGTGGGTATCCTCGGGTCTGCATCCTTCATACAATGGAGTAACCGCGTCTATCTCCAGTCGATCCATCTTGGCTTTCTCTCGGGCGGCAGATGTTGCGTTATCCGTCTGCTTGAGAAGCAGCTCTTGAATATGAGGGTGCTGCACCCAGCCCATCGATGGTCCATCATCGTATGCTCCTCCGGCATCTAGATCTTCATGATCATGCCCTTCGTCTGCTCCAGCATCTTCCTCATCATCATGTCCGGCATCTTCTACATGATGACTGTGTATAGCAGAACCGTCGTGATCATGTCCTGGAGATTCTTTGTCTTCTCGCCCGCCCGAGCCGCGGTGGTTGTCTTGCTGCCCTTCCTCATTTCTTGCCTAGCCCCCATGGACGACTTCATAGTCATCTTCATCACCTTGCCACCGATAGCCATCCATGAAACCACGCAAGAGCAGGTGGTCCCGCACCTGCCCGGAATCCGGGTCCGCAATAAGGCTCTTCAGCTTGCATCTTCGACACGGACATCTTATCTCCGTCTCGTTCTATTGAAGCATCTCGGCCTTCGCGGAGCTCAAAAACCTATTCACAATGCCTTCGGTCATCGTGTGGACCATGGTCACCTGTGGGGTAGAGCAAAACGATATTTTAGAACCAAGAAAAAATTTGGCATGACTTTCCCTAAAAATAGGACCAAAAAGAATGCATAGTGCCAAAATTCTCGCCGAAACAGAAATGAATCAACATTCCGGCAAAATATTGGAAACTATCGCATTTCAAATACCGGTACCTGCAAAACACAAACATATATGCAACACCACAAACATATGCAACACCACAAACATACATAGATCTAGCTAGGCCACAAAAAGTGCATGTGCACGTTGTTGGAGCGAGCTAGGGAGAAAAAAAGTAGATCTACAACATGAAGATAGCTTTCCCCTTACTTACCTATCAAAAAAGGTAATTTCAACACTTAATTTTGATGAATCTATGGTGCAAATGAGGTGAGGAGGAGGAGGCAGCCGACAAGCTTAGATAAGGAGGTGGGGGAATGAAGTGGGGAAAGTGAGTGTGTAGGTGTGGCTGTCCAAAAATATCTAGCTGGTCCCAGGTTACTAATGGCGCACCACACAGACATGCGCCATTAGTAACCCAACATACTAATGGCGCACCACACAGACATGTGCCATTAGTAGTTTTGCAAAAAAGTAAAAAAAAATACAGTAGTGGCGCACTCTACGTAAAAAAAAATACAGTAGTGGCGCACTCTACGGCTGGTGCGCCATTAGTAGTTCTAACTACTAATGGCTCACTCTGCCCGGATGCGCCATTAGTATGTTTGAAAAAATGAAAAAAAAACATTTTGTTACTAGTGGTGCACCGTGTGCCTGGTGCGCCATTAGTGTCTTCCACACTAATGGTGCATTCCCACATGGTGCGCCATTAGTATATAGTAGTGGCGCACCACTTCTCTGGTGCGCCATTAGTGCCAATTCCATCTTTAGCCCTTTTCCTAGTAGTGTGCGTGTGAGAGACGAGCCAGGAGGCATGAAAAAATGATGAGGGGGGACGATATGGTTGTGGTAAGCAGACATAACTACATAGGAGGATCAATCATCCTTTGTCAGAGAAAGGAGAGACATAACTTGTGAGGTACGTCGATCGATGGGGGGAATAGTTAAAGTAGACCTAAGTATATGTTGGGAGATCGATCGGTATACATGCATGTGTGTGTTAGAAGCAAATGAGGCACGGGGAGAAGGATGGAGAGAGAGGGATGCATCTAGGAGGTGGTGCGAGAGTCATACTATATCGAGGGGGAAGGAGTGTGCGAGTACGAGATCGATGAAAAGAGTGGTGGGAGTGAGGCATGGACGGTGATAAGAGAAGAGGGGAAGCTTGTGTTTGTGCTAGGCACACCTGGCTAGAGAGGCATATCGATCGATGTGTGCCGTAAAGAAGGAGTTGGGGGCCTACACACACCGTGGGTGAACGACCTAAAGTGAAAAGATGAATTTGCGCGATGGAGCTAGAGAATGCTGAGGGAGGGTGAGAGGGATGTGGGCGTGTACATGCATGAGAGAAAGTTAGCGCTAGCTAGATAAAAAGATAAGAGGATAGTGTGGGTGTAAAAGACGAATAGAGACCATACTTCATTTTAAAAAGCGAATTCGGATATTTGAAGAATTTATCATAGTGTTTTAAATCAACGCATGTGTGAATATATAATGGTGATACACATGGTGTGGTTATGAACATGTTATACTAAATATAATATATTTTATCTCTACTCTTATAAAAACGGAGTTGTTGATGATGATGTTCCTGCCATCCTGCAATATAGGCCATCCAATTTATATCTGACGGATAGGAAGGAAACTATGGCAATTTTGAAAAAAGATACCCACACCCCTCTCCATATTTGCAAATTAGGCCTCCCCTTGATCATGTTGATGTTCTATGGAACGCATGGGCATCTTGCTAGTACTACGTATAATATATAGAACATTGATCATAATTTGGGCTAATGTGTGGCTTTTGCAGCTCAGGTCTAAATACTTGTCATAATGTAGGGGGGCGGGGCACTATACTATGTGTGATAAACACGATGTACACGTATGGAACATGGTTTAGATTATGAATATATAGTTAGTACATCAAATGTACTATTATTTGGAATCAACATCAAGTGTATTCAAAAAATAGAATTCAAGTTCATGTAGTACACATAGTTCATATCTATCTCTATAGTAATCATGTGGTGTGTTATTAAGGTAATACACGAATGATGGTTGAAGTTGGCAACAATCATGATTGTAGATTCTTATTGAAATAGAGAAACGAATTCAAATTCAGTTCGAATTGCAGCGGTAGTATAGACATTTGGAATGCACTAAAATGTTGGTATGAGTAGGTTACATGCATTATATAGCAAGCGAAAACATTTAATTGGACATAACATGGATTCATACTCCCTCCTTCCATCTATATAGGGCGTAATGCATTTTTAAGACCGCCTTTGACTATTGACAAGATTAATAGTACATGACAAGCACAATGTGAAAATTATATCATTGAAAGAACCTTTCACAGACGAATTTAACGGTGTGCTTTGTGTAAGTTGCATGTCATATATTATTGCTCTAATATTGGTCAAAGTTAGCATCGAAAAACGCATTAAGCCCTATATAGATGGAAGGAGGGAGTAGCTTTGAATATCATTTTTATAGTAAAACGGGACAAGACTCTCTCTTTGTGTATTGTGAATATTTTTATTTTTTCGTTTTCTTCTTGGTTGAGGGAAGTGCGAATTGATTTGGTACATACAAGTACAATATTACATGTTAGGCTTCTCCCTAAAATTCAACCCGCGCCTTGTTATATCCCAAAAATTCAGATATCATGCTCCCAAAACTAGCGCCTTCACAACCCGCGCCTTGCTATCCCAAAATTACAATGCGCACAAAAACTCCCTCCAGCTGCCAAATCCCGACATGCAAAATCCCCCTTCTAACCCTGAGCCGAAAGGGCCGCTAGTTCAAATCGGTGGGGGGTACTTTTGTAACACACCCTACATTTTGGACAAGTGCGTCCCTAAGTCATGGTTCACCCCCTCCCATCGCCTCCTTTTTGCCATTCGAAATCCCAGGCCGCCATAACCTCTCCGCTCCAGCCGTGAAACCCCACGCTCCTCCATCCGCCACCTCACTGCTTCCCAGCCGGAGCCTCTTCCCCGACGAAGTCGTCCACCGCAACAGCTCGATGTCCCTCGTCCACCTCCCCGGATGAGGACCCGTCGTCCAGCTTGTCGTCCCGCCGGTTCAGCCGCCCCATCATCCACCTCCAAGGAGCTGCTCCGACGATCGCCTCGTCTATCGCGGCTGCTCCATCCCCACAGCGCCGCCTTAACCTGCTCCACCGGAACCGCAACATCCTCACCGACTCCTCGGACGAAGCCGAGGCCTACTCAGCGCCACCAAAGAGGTTGTACACTCATCGCATCGCACCTTCTCCTTAGCTCGACCTCCCGGCGCCGACGGTGCTCCATCCCACACCCCCATGGAGCGGCTACCTTGAAGTCGGCGTCGCGGGCGACATCTCCACGGCGACTCTCCCCCAGTGAGAGGCCCCTTCGGTGGTGGCGTCCATACCAGCCAGATCTGCTGCTGCTCCGGCTCTCGCTCGCTCACTCGCGCTGCTGCTGCTGCTGCTCCGGCTCTCCCTCGCTCGCCCAGCTGCTGCTGCTCCCACTCTTGCTCGCTCGGGCTGCTGCTGCTGCTCTCCCCCTCGCTCGTGCTGCTGCTCTACTCCGATTTAGCTACACTTCAGTCGAATGAATAGACTTTTGGGTTAGTCGATTTTCAGGGGGTGGGGGGCTTGCCGGAGTTAAGGAAGAACCACCCGCAGCGGGGACGGGGGCTCGCTGGAGAGGTACCCCACTATCTATCTTAGGGTTCAGGGTGGGGCGGGGGGGCCTATAGGGCTGGCCGGGGCGGCGGCGGACCGGTGGTGGGGAGTTGTTTCGGGGCGGCGAGTTGGCGCTGGGGCCGGCGGTTCGGCCGGTGGTGGCTGACGACTCAGGGGGGTGCAGGTTGAAGATGAACTGCAGGCCCTCCCAAACTACATGTCAAGTGCCTCTCTGATACCACTACGTTCAATTTCGACAGTAACATTCAGATTCCACAGTAAATTTCAGTTTCGATAGTTAAGTTTAGAGTCAATAGTTTTTACCTCATCTGTTGTAGTCAGGTGGTTTTTGATGATGTAAATTTTACATCATCTATTGGAGATGCTATTAGAATCCCACTTGAGATTGACGATGTCTGTCTTGTGCTGCTCCAACAACAGAACGATCCATCACAACAGAGCAGTGCCCTGGATGCCATCTACAGATTCCTCAGATCTTCTTCCACACCTCCGACAGCCACCTCTGCCTCAACTGCTTCAGCGACCAACCCAATGATGCTGAGGTCGACACGGCTATGGCAAAGAGGTTGTACACTTGTTGCATCACTTATTACTATACATTCATGTCGATCCATTAGGGATATTTTGGTTCAACGGAAAAACATAGCAATAGGGAATTTTCCAATGGCACTCTACTATTCAATTATTCATGCATTTTGTTGAAAGGAATGAAGCAAAACATCCACATGGACCTACTTTTCAAAATCCTATGCATGAAAACAAGACCAAGTGCATTAGTGGCAGAATAACATTCTAACTGTACACGCTTTCATATGGTTTCACTTTATTTTGGCCATGTTTCTTTGCATTCCTCTGCTCTTCCAATTCTTGTAAACCAAACACTCAAGTTGACAGAAATCATGTGTTTACAAATTCTCTGTTTACCATGTGCATTCCTATCCTATTCCGGTGTTTTTCCTATCCTTGCGTTTTTAGAATCATGCAAGCCAAATGAGCCCTTACAGAATTACTTCAGTTACAGGTAGGTGTCAAAGGGAACTTTGTGTGGTTTGTCCTGCTCCTGCCGCGACGTCGTCCACCTCAACTAAGCTGCTCCATCAACAGAAACATCCACCAAACCAGACATTACGACTCCTAACCGTCTTTCGCCGCCTCAGATCTCCTTCCCTACCGTCGGCACCCACCGCAACGGCATCACCATCATCGACTCAATAGATGAACCCGAGGAGTACACGAGTCCACAAGAGAGGTCGCACTCTTTTGTTTCTGCTTATGTTATGCATTGCTTAAAATTACCTGCTACTTTATCATCCTATTCACCTCTTGGACTCCAAGTCAGGTCCAAATTAATGTTCAAATTTGAGTTCTAAATTAGTTGTGGGGCACATATCGAGGAAGCAATGAATAGTATCTCTGTCTAATATCTAATTCACCTAGGGTATGCCTATGTTGTTCATCTTGGGTGGGAAAAAATAGTAAAGCAATCATCATCTGTCTTTTTATTAAATTAAAGCAATCATCAGCCTGCTATCATTATTTTTGGATCCATCCACTAGTTGTTACCATCACTCTAAATTTCTGCATGCTCTCCTTACATAATCTCACCATATTTTTTTGTATGCATGTCAGATATTGTACACAGTCATGCTGAACATGTAGAGAAAAAGAGAAGAGTTTTGTGCGGCAATACAATGTCATGCAGACATCGCTCCATGGTGGGTTCAATGGCAAACCCTCCCCATCCCACTCCAGATTGTAATCCAGAGGAATATATCTGTTCTAAGGCGGATTCAGACGCCACTGACCACTCCTATTTACCCCCAAGGTGTTTTCTCTACCTTGGCATGATGATGTTAGTCATATCATGCATATGTTGCCTTGCAGTGCCTACTTTTGACATCATATATGTCATCTGCTTAGTTTAGACATGTTCTGTCATGCCACCTATTTAGTTTCTATATCATATATGGGAATTATGCAGTCTCATGTCTTTTAGCCAGCCATAATATACGTGAAATGTGCAATGCCATCCTGTTTAACCAGGCATCATATATTTGAATGATATCTTGCCCATCCTTTTCTTCATTACATTTCCATTTGTTGACAATGTTTGTACATTAAACTACTCTTCCTGTGAATCGGCCATTTGGGTGGGAGATTGAAAAATCTGGAGTGAAAACAAGGCCTTCAGAGCAGACAGTGCTACCTATTGAAGCAGATCTCTTGTTGGGTCCCGATAGCTCCTCAGAGATGGATTCAGAGACAGATGGCCAGTCCTATTCCCCCACCAAGATGTATGCTCTAACTTGGCACGGTTATACTGCTCATATCATGCATATGGTGTCTTGCATTGCATAGTTTAGACATCATATACACAATATTCAACACCATATTCTTAGTTCAGACATCATATCTAATGCCCTCTGTTTAGCATATAAATCACATATGTGAATTAAATGATGTGATCCTAATTACTTAGATAACATATAGGTGAATTATGTCATGCGATCATGTTTAGTTATTCATCATATCTTTGAATTATGTTATGCTATGCTATCCAGTTTAGATAGACATCATATATGTGAAATTATGTCATGCTATCTGTTTTAATTAAACAATATACATGTCAACTATTTCATGCCCTCTTTTTTCCACACTATCTATTGCATCTGTCTCTCATACAATGTCTGTACATTCAACTATGTTTCCTGTTTATCAGCCATTTGAATTGGAGCAGGTGATGCCAGCATCTAGTGGACTAAAAACACGGTCTTCAAATAAAATAGTGCTACCTCTTGGTGGAGATAGCACCCCGGTTGTACATGCATGAGAACCAGCCCTACCACACATAACCCAAACTCTCGCAGATTGTAACCCTACTGCGATGGATAGAGAACCAGCTAAAACAGTGCTACCTCTTGGTGGAGATAGCACCCCGGTTGTACATGCACGAGAACCAGCCCTACCACACATAACCCAAACCCTCGCAGATTGTACCCCTACTGTGATGGACAGAGAACCAGCGTCACCCAATCTAACCCCAACCCCAGCAGATAGTAACCCAGTTCCCGTTAACACAGCACCATCTCCACCACAGAGCTCCCAAACAAGAGCAATTAGTAAGGCAGCTCCTGTGCCCAAAGGGCCAGTACTACCACGGCGAACCCCAACTCCACCAGTTAGTACGCCTATTCCTGTGGAGGAAGCACAACCAGCTAGTCGTAGTTTATCATCTATCGCATTTGATGTTGTTAAATCATATGTGCGTATCTTCCCATCTTGGAAATATTATACTGAAGATGAAGGAAAATGCCAGTTGCAGGTGTTTGTCCAGGAGTTATGTGTAAGTAATGTTATTCATGGCAATTAACTTTGCTTTGTCCCATACATCCTACCTCCATGATGGTTATAATACAGCAAATTTTCCCATTTTTCTCTATAGAGAAGGACCGATTTGGAAACTCGGGATGAGGTAACCTGTGCTAATACCTCTGCTATCTTCAAGAATGCTTGGTGGCATTATCGGAATTACCTGAAGAAAATGTACTTCACCGGCAAAGAAACTCATCAAATTCCCTTATGTTCTCCTGAGACACATTTATTGGACGATGACTGGGAACGCCTTGTTCTGTACAGGTCCCGAACCAAGAATGTGGTAAGGTCTATGAGCTCATTTTCTATTTTTAAGTACTATATTCTTGCATCTTACTGTACTCTGTTCATGTAGAACAAGTGCCTAAACCTGAAGAACAACTGTTCTAATTTAAGATTCCATTGCTATCATAGTTCAAAAAAGCGCTAGGCGTCAATTGTGCGTTTTGCCACCACCTTGCGCTTTACTAACCAAAGCGCATGCTTATGCGCAGTTATGCACAGATTAAGTGTAGTTATGCGCAATGCGTTTCGCCAACGCCTAGAGCCTAGGAGCGCTTAAGCGCTCTCTTAGGCGCGCCTTTTTTTAACTATGATTGCTATCGTGCATACTACTTTGCTCTTGTATCACTGTATTTACTCATACAAACTTATTTTTAAATTGAAGGATCCAATCGAAACTCCAATGGCACAGCAGGTCTGTTCACGCATGTTTCTTTAACAGGCTTGCTCTTATCAATAGCTCTGTTGATTTCAATTTCAATTGTGTATACAGTTGACTTCTCATATCATGCACATTCCTAGCATCACAATAGAGCCAATAGTGTTGTTGTACATGTAGACCCGTGGTACCCATCTAGTTTCCCACGCTTTGTATTCCTTCACTGCTGCTTTGTCTTGAACTAATATGATTTGAACCGTGTCTCTATTTTGATTTGGGAAGACAATGCAGTGACCATAGGACATAGATATATGTTTGTTTGATGCTTTTATTATGTACTATTACTTGGCAATAGAAGACTTGGTAGTTTAATCCTGTCCACCTTACTAATGAACTGGTTCACCGAAATGAGTTTCATATACTAGTACATGCTAAACCTGTTATGTGTCTGCTTGTTTCTTCTTTTAGAATGCTGACAGAATATTGGGGAAGAGTGCCTTATTAAGCAATGGTAAAGGAAGTAATGCATATAAGGTTCAGGATAGTGACACATCCTTGTTGGTCTCCAACAAAGCTGATAAAATAGCTAAGGAAGACTATCTCGAAGACAGTGAGACAACCCCAAAGTTCTGTCTTGGTTTAGTGTTCGAGTTACTGGCCACTGCCGCTTGACAAGCTATTCAAACTCACTGTCTGAATCAGTTCGGTTTCTTGAGTCTCAACTACAAGCTGAAAGACATCGATCAGCTGTGTTGCGACAAGAAGCAGAAGGACTGCAGAAGTCCCTGGAGCATTCAGATGCATACTTTCTGGTGCAACAGCAAGCATTGGAGGATTTTAGCACCAAATAGGACAAAGCTAATAAGCTTGCTAAGCTTATTGCCAGCATGGCGGATACCATGTTTCTTGAGCTCTTCTGAAGTTGTTTCAGTTATGCTCTTGTTTTGCTGCTGGGTTTATTTGCACTGGTGGCCAATTTTGACGGCCAGTGTATGTAATATGCTGCTTTGTTCCCTATATTTGCACTGGTGGCAAACTTTGATGCCCACTGGATGTAATATGTGTAATAGCGGTAATAGGCTAGCGTTAATTGCTTGCTTATTTATTTCCTTATTGTCTTGTTTAGTTGTTTGCTTGGAGTCACTGTAGTTCTTTTTCTGTGTTTTTCTAGTGGCCACAATAACCTATTTTTGGAAACTAGGCCAAAATAATCATGGAAACACACAGACTGTTGTAACCATGGGCCTCCTGCGAGACGTATGATCCATGGGCCTTCTACGGGCCGTAGGATCCATTGGCCTTCTATACGGGCCGTAGGATCCATGGGCCTTCTACGGGCCGTACGATCCATGGGCCTTTTACGGGTCATACGATCCATGGGCCTTCTACGGGGCGTATCATCATTTCGCCAATCATGGGCCATACTATTCATGGACAATAACGGGCCGTTAATAGCCCGTATTTGATAACTCTATGAAAACAACCCAACGGGTTTTTTTCGACATGAAAACCGCCCAACGTATTAACGGGCCACAAACGGGCCGACTGTAACCACAGGCTGAATTTGGCCCATAAGCAGAAAATGATAGTAAATGAGACCAAGAATAAATGGGCCCGAGAAGGCCGAAAGATAACATGGGCTGGAAACGGCCCAACAGAATAATGGGTCGTTAATGGGTATAAAGTGATACACTATTCATTACGGGCCAATTTTACCATGGGCCGTTAAGGGGCCGACGGTTACTAAGGGCCTCATATGGGCCGAAAGACGTCATGGGCCATACATGGGCCAGAAGTTAAAATGGGCTAGAATTATATTAGACGGCCCAGATAATGCTACTAGGCCTAATTCGGATAGGCCGTAAACAGGCCCTAGGATAGCGGGCTGTAAATGGGCTATATGCGAACAGGCCGTTAATAGTCTTGCCGTGGGCTGGCCCGCCACCTTTTGACCAAGTCAAACGGGCCGGCCTTTTCATAGGAATGGGCCTCTATTGGGTCGTGCCACGTGTCGACGTATCATAGGCGCTTTGGGTCCAATGAATGCATGACATCTGTCCCAACGGTGAGCCAACACGTGTTTCCTCCAGCCAATGATGATTTTACACGTGGAAAATCCCCATTGGTCGGGGCTGTTAACGGGTTATCGGATCCAAAACCGGACCAGATAGCTTAACGGCGTTCCGTTATGGTGGATGCCACGTGTCGGTCACCCTTGACGAAAGAACTTCTATGACGCGTGATTTATCGTCATGGAAGTGGACACTTCCATGATGATAATTTTGGTAATGTCATGGAACACTTCCACGACAGCACATGTATGACTATCTTGATACTGTCATAAATTTGTCATGGATGTACATGCATGACAGAAAATGTGGCCTACTGTGACAAACACGTATCATCACGAAAGTGTATTTTTTTATAGTGGTGAGAAGGCTATTCCTCTTTATCAGGTGATGAAGAAGACAGATCACTTTGTTTGGAGTGATGTTGCTAATTAAGCGTTTGACGATCTGAAGAAACAATTGGCTGAGCCACCCGTGCTTGCTGCCCCTATTGATAAAGAGCCTCTGTTGTTATATGTGGCTGCTAATAGTCGGGCTGTCGGTGTAGCCATCATGGTGGGAAGAAAGGAGGTAGGCAAGGAGTACCCGGTCCAACGGCCGGTTTATTACATCAGTGAGGTGCTTATCGAGTCCAAACAGAGGTACCACACTGGCAGAAGCTTGTGTATGGGTTTTTCATGGCAATCCAGAAGCTTAAGCAATATTTTCAGGGTCATCCCATCACTGTGGCTAGTTCTGCTCCTTTAGGAGATATCATACAATACAGGGAACCCACAGACTGAGTTGCTAAATGGGCTATTGAGCTTGGTCCTCGCGGTTTAAAGTATGTACCACGTACAACCATCAAGTCTCAAGCACTTGTGGATTTCATCAATGATTGGACAGAATTACAGGCACCCTAGGAAAAGCCGGATAACACATATTGGACTATTCATTTTGATGGGTCCATACAGTTAGAGGGCTCGGGGGCTGGAGTTGTCTTGACTTCCCCACGAGGTGATAAATTTTCTTATGTTCTCTGGCTGATGTTCCCTTGTACTAACAATCTGGCTAAGTATGAGGCCTTGCTCCATGGTCTTTGGATGGCTAAAGAGATGAATCTGAGCCGGGTGAGGTGTTTTGGCGATTCAGATCTGGTAGCTCAGCAAGTTTCTAGTACTTGGGATTCTAAGGATCCTCTCATGGCGGCTTATCGACACGAGGTTGATGCCATTGCAGGTCACTTCAAGGGTTATCAAGTTGAGCATATTGATCGAAGGAAGAATGAGGCAGCCGACAACTTAAGTCGGCTAGGGTCACAACGTAAGCCAGTGCCACCTAACACGTACTTGGATGTTTTACTCCACCCTTCGGTCAAATTGCCTACGTAGGAGGATCTCGTTGTTCCTGACCCGGAAGCACATTTGGTGGCGGCTCTCCATGCTATTCCTGATTGGACGGTTCTGTATTTGGCTTACATGACCCGACGTGAGTTGCCAGAGGATGGGGTCTTGGCCAGACAGATAACCCGATGATCTAAGTCAATGATGATTATCAATGGGGAGTTGCACCATCGCAGTGTCACAGGGGCGTTTCAACGTTGCGTCTCTCCTGAAAAAGGTTGTGAGATTTTACGAGAGATCCACGAAGGAGATTGTGATCATCATGCCGGCTCTAAATCTCTTATAGACAAGGCTTTCCGTCATGGGTTCTATTGGTTAACGGCTCACACTAATGCTGAGGATTTGGTAAGCAGATGTGACGGCTGTCAGAAATTTTCACGACGATCTCATGTGACAGCTCAAGAATTGAGGACGATTCCAATTACTTGTCCGTTTGCAACTTGGGGGCTTGATATGGTTAGGCCTTTTAAAAGGTCCAAGGATAAGAAGACCCACCTCTTGGTGGCAGTTCATAATTTTACTAAATGGGTTGAAGCAGAGCCGGTTAGTAAATGTGATGCCAGAATGGCGGTTCAATTCATGAAGAAGGTGATCTTCCGTTTTGGCTTTCCACAAAGCATCATAACAGATAATGGCACTAATCTTTCTAAACACATGATGGATGAATTTTGTCAACGGGAGCACATCCGGCTTGACATCTCCTTTGTGGCTCACCCTCAATCCAATGGGCAGGTAGAACGAGCAAATCAGGAGATTCTGCGAGGTATCAAGCCCCGACTTATGGTTCCTTTGCAGAGAACGCCGGGTTGTTGGGTGGAGGAATTACCCTCAGTGTTATGGAGCATCAACACGACCCCAACAGATCTACGGGTTACACACCTTTCTTCATGGTTTATGGGGCAGAAGCGGTTCTCCCTAGTGACATCCGTCACGACTCACCTCGGGTGGCGGCTTATGTTGAAGCTGACAATGAAAAGGCGCGTCAAGACACACTTGACCTATTGGATGAAGAGTGTGATCTTGATGCGGCTCATTCGGTGATTTATCAGCAAGACCTACGGCGTTATCACAGCCGCCGGGTCAAAACCAGAACCTTTCAAGAAGGCGACTTAGTGCTCCGGCTCATCAAAGATCAGACAGATATGCATAAGTTATCACCACCCTGGGAAGGACCTTTTGTGGTTCGCAAGAATTTGCATAATGGGTCATACTAACTTCTCGACGTTTGAGACAATAAGGACTCACGCACATCAGAGGAAGAGACCCGTCGGCCATGGAACATTGCTCATCTTTGTCCCTACTATACTTGAGCCTCCCGCTCTCATGATGTACATAGTTATCTGATGTATATATTATAAACAGTATAATAAAGCCGGCATCCCTGACAATTCAGGGCCTCTGTCGTTTCACTTCTTCAAAGCTGAGTCTTTATCATCATTTAAGAGGCTCAACGCCCACAACCTCAGGGATCAAAGAGAGTTGGATGCACAACACAACTCAAACATAGGTCCCCGATGATCATTTGGGGGCTTCCTGCTCATCGAGCATAGCTGTCAGTACCCTCTTGATCGGCGCAATGCCAAAACTTATATGGTCATTTGGGGGCTTCCTGCTCATCGAGCATAGTTGTCGGTACCCTCTTGATTGGCGAAAGGCTAAAAACTTATAGGGTCACTTGGGGGCTTCCTATTCAAACATAGATGTATTCACCAAAGAGAACATAGCTGTCGGTACCCTCTTGATCGGCTTGATGCCACACTTGTAAGTATGTCACTTGGGGGCTTCTTGTTCAAACATAGACGTATTCGACCAAAGAGAACATAGCGTTACTACCCTCTTGACCAGGTTTGTTCAAACATAGGCGTATTCGACCAAAGAGAACAAAATCTGACCGGGTCAGCCTACCTGTACACCAGCTGAATCAACTCCATCAGGTCATCCTGATTGACCCGCCAAACTCTTAACGACCAGTCTTTACGGCGTATTCGACCAAGATCTGAGCTCGATTAAGGTTCAAATGGCGGATTGTCATGCGAGAGCACGGTCTACAGATAGTCAGGATGCATCCAGGCTTCATAAGCCACCTTCCTTGGAACTTGGATAAATCGGCTCATGAGTATGTTGTTACTCTGGCCCCGCGTACTCCTGATAAGTCTTTGAGCAAGACCAGACTTTATCCAGGGTTCAAATGTTGATTGGGCACACTGTGAGTCAGGCGCATGGCAACACGAACAATCCAGTGGCTCCGACTAGTTTCATTGAAGAAGACACTTAGGCTTGGCGGCCTACAAAAGCCTCGAATCTCTTCTGATTTCTGATTTGTATTTGGTTCTTTCATTGTCTTCTGTTTTTTAAGTCGGGCCCGTTGCCATGTTTACGGTTCGCATTTGAAGCATACTTTGGGTTTATACAACCCATCAGGAGGGCAGACTCTACGTCGCCAGAGCATAACGAACCCTATGGTCAGAGTTATAGCTCTAACACCTCTAAACTACATGAAGTTGATAAGCCGGCAATTAATTATATATCACATGTATGTCATTTTACTTAGCAATTATCAGACCGGCTCTGGTTATGGACTATTCGTCCCTAGTGGCTTTAATTGGGTATCATGACCCGCCCAACGGTAAGCCGCCAGGGCACTTGTGTTTTCTTTGTGTGCAGGATAAAAATCATTCGAATCTGCATAAATCAAAGACTATCAATAATGGTTTTTAAACCTGTGGATCAGCAGTATTACGCAAAACAGAAACGTGCACGATGGCACAACAAAGTTAAAGTTTTAACTACCCTATTACATGGCTCCATGAGCCAAAAAGAGATCAAGTGTTTTTTCAAAGGTCAAGTTTCTAAATCGCCTGGCGATTCAATCTTCTTGACCTTGCTGATGGGAGGCCTCCGGTTCATCCCTTGCCGGTTCTTTGTCCTCCTCCGCCGTCTGGAAGTTTGGCTTTGACCAATCAAAGCCACGCAAGGCGAAGAATTCAGCTTCCCGTCAATCAGATTGGACGGGTCAATTTCAGGAGCAAAAGTGTGCTTACGAATTGGCGGAATTAAGTCCATCACTTTGTATGCGGGCGTATGCATCTTTTGGTTCTCTGCATCGTAAGCCGGCTGATATTTGGAGAGGTTGGTTTCTTCGGCAACGACTATCGCATGGGGACAGATTGCTTTAACACAAGCAGTGAAATCCTGTTGATCAAAAGAAGTACCGTCCTCCTTCAGACTTGGATATCCACTGGCTACATCAGCCGGGTCCAACTCCGATACCCATGCCTTCGCACGGCTCAAGGCCGTCACAGCACCGGCTCTCGCACACGACCGTTTTATCTCTTGAATCCTGGTGGGTAAGATTGATAATTTCTTCAGCACATCGCTTAACAGATTGGGTCCTTGATTAGCCGGGGAGATGGTAGCCAGTGTACATTGAGCTCCAGTATACAATTGTTCAACAAGAGTATAGACCGCCTTAAGCTTCACAAGTATGTCCTGGTTTAAGTTGTTGCTCCTGGGACCTGAGTAAATCATAGATCGGTTAAATGGCGGTTTATATTACTGCGATAAGTACTCATTATGGATGAATAGTAAGGCGACTCACCGAAGATAGCAGAAACCATCTGATTTACATGGTGTTTTAAACCGACGAGTTCAGCGGTAGCCTCTTGAAGAGCCGCCTCTACCTTCTCAGCTCGCTGTATCAAGGTAGTCTTTTCTTCAGCCCAAGTCTTTTTATCCGTAGCAAAACTGGTCTTCAACTTTTCTGACTCAGCCACACTAAACTAGAATTTCGACTCAGCTTTTCGGGTCTCATTTTCCTGAGCCACCAGCCGGGTCTTTGCATCGTTCAACTGAGACTCCAGTTCAGTAGTAGCAGCCTGTATGAAGTACAGAGTTACCAACACATTTATATCAGGATTACAACAATAAAAGTCTCAAGTCCTTTGCAATCAACAACACTTGGCACTTGGGGGCTAATGTCTGTCAAAAGAATTTTTCAAAGAACCGTCTCTTATGAATAAAGTCCCAAGCACTTTGAAAGCAACACTACTTGGCACTTGGGGCTAATGCATATCGCTTATATCTTAGTAATGGTGAGCCGGATGTGCTATAAACAGTCTCAGCCGACTCGTGGGGGCTATGCAGTTAAGCTCTACTTTCTTACACAGTGATAAATCGGACCGGCTCATTCATGCTGATTAAACTGGCCCTAGGGGACTATGAATGCAAAATTATGCTATTTCAGCATCCGGTTTAGTTTTAAAACCAGACTTGGAGGGAGTCTAGGACATAAGCTTATGATTCTTATAAGTCTACAGATTATTCAAATCTTATCATAATCAGAAGACTTGGGGGCTGGCAGGATATATATAACTTATGTTAGCCAGATGACATACCTCATATTTCTGGTGCATCTGCTTCACCATCTCAATTTCCAAATCACGGCTGGAGTGTACTTGGTTGAGATAACCAGACAATATTTCACTACTGCTCAATTGAGCATAGTGGGAGACATCAAATCTCACTTTCCGTCTCTCCATCACTTCTTGCTTGGCAGAATCTCTGGCTAAAACGGTTGGGTTCCCTGGTTCAGTAAAACCAGTGCCAGTGATCAGAATGTCATCAGCATAAGTCTCCGACGGTTTAAATGAGCTTGACGATTCAGTGTTTAAAGGGTCAATGTTGGTTTGATCCACAGAGAGGTTAGGCATCTCAGCTTGAGTGTGAGAAGCAGGTTCTTCTGGCTGTTGGGTGGAAGTTTCAGGTGCAGGGACTTGCCGCTCCGGTTCAGCAGATTCAGGTGCCCCAGTTGGCTTGGTCACCTTTGCCTTCTTGTTAGGCTTTGCTTGACCACTACACGGATTATGCCAAGTCAGTGTAAATATAATAGTATAAAAGTACAGGAGAAAGGTAATTGTTCTTACCCAGGGGCAGTCTTGAAAGCCGGTAGCTGGGTCTGAGATGAATCGCCAGAGGAAGAACGAGAAACCTCCTGGAAGTTTGAATCAAATGAATTGAGTGACTGGTGAAAGAGACCCGCCAGTAAATAAAAGAGTTAAGGTTAAAAGAACCTCATTTTGGCGTTTTCGAGGAGCGGGAGTGTTTGGTAAACCGGAGGATAATCCTTCACCTCCACTGGTCCGTGTCTGACGTCGACTATCGTGTTGCTATCGTTTCAAAAGAAAGTGAGGATCTAAATAAGCCATGGGGTGTGAAAACCTTACTTTCCGGGTTACTCGCCGAAGTTTCTATCTTGGCAAAGGTTCTGAGTCAGAGGAAATAATAGTTACCTCTTCTTCAACTGCTTGGCTGGCTCCCGTGTCATCCTGATAATAATCAGTGTCAATAAGATGGTTGAAAAGCGAGCCAAGAGAGTCAATAGCTACCTCCGACTCAGAGGTGTCATCCAGCTTAACCAGATCAAAGGCGCTTGATTTCTTCTTCTTCTTACTGGTCTTCTTGATGGTTTTTCTGGCGGCTTTCTTGGCAGCCCTGGCCTTCTTGGCAGCTTCATGACCATCTGCCTTCTTCCAAAAATCAGACTTAGACTGTACAAGTTATCAAAGGTTGAGTAAAATGCTTGAATAATGAGGTAAAGGTAAATAAGTTCAGAGACTCACATCCGATGGCGGGTTAAGCTTGCAGAAAGGGGCCAGACCCGTTTTTAGGCAATCTTCTAGATCTTCATTCAGAAGGGACTTAACCATTTCATTTACTGCCTCGTCAGCTAATGGTGCAGAGCTGTGGCGCAGTGGATCCTTTACATCACCAGTGTAAGTGCACATTAAACCGGAGCGACGACTCAAGGGGATGATCCGCCAAGAAACCCATCACCTGACCAGGTCAACACTAGTTAAGCCGTTTCCTAGCAGAGCTGTAACCTTTGCAATGGTAGGAGCAATTTTTCCCCGCTCAACGGTGGTAAGCTTCTCAGGAAGATTATGCTTTGAGTACAGGCGCTCGACACGGTAACCCGACAGTGGATTCTTATCAGCCGGTGAGGTATCTTTGTAGTAAAACCATGTTTGATTCCAATTCTTCGGGTGACTCGGCAGGAGTGCATAAGGGAAAATGGCGTCTCTTCTGCGTTGAATTGATATTCCGCCAAGTTCCAAACTTGGTCTATTGGTGAACTCATTTTGGTGGTTCAAATAGAAATACTCTCTAAAGAGATCAATGCTGGGCTCCTCTTGAAGATATACTTCGCAGAACACTTGAAAGTTACAAATGTTTGACACGGAATTGGGTCCGATGTCTTGAGGATGGAGTTGGAAGAAGTGCAGAACATCCCGGGAAAATTTAGAGCTGGGTGGTGAGAAGCCCCGGTTCATGTGATCCTAAATACAATGACTTCGCCATCCTTTGGCTGAGGTCTTTCCTGGCCCGGTTCAGGGATGCGGTAATGCATAACACTCTTTGCGGGCAAGTACCCAACTTTGACAAAGTCTTTGAATGTGCCCTCAGTGATGATGGAGGGGACCCAATTGCATGTATAGACTATCTTTGGCAACATGGTGAAAGAAGGAAAACCTAAAAGGAGGAAGTAATTTGTCGGTTCAAATTAGTTAGTGAAAACACAAGTTAACAGTTGTAGTATACGTTCAGAATGGTGGCTTAAGTGAGGACTAATGACATAAGGTTGATTATAAGCCGGACATGTAAGCCTCCATGACATATATAGGTATTCAAAATCTGACAAAGAACAAAATTCTACTAAGTGTTGGACAAACAGGGTTCACAGATTAAAGCTATAAGTTCAGATCTGCAACTGTTCAGAAAAACGAAATAAATTCTAAACCTACAGAGGCGGTAGCAGAAAAGTGGAGGTGCCCAGAGGAGATCTGTCGCGATGAGTATATGTTATAATATCAAAAACGGGTACTAAAACTGCTACCTCACAGGACCTATGTTATTTTCAGATCAAAACTACGTGATTTAGCAAGGAGAAGGAGGGGCAGTTATGAACACCGACGAACACCAAAACCCTAAGAACAGATCTGTTACGGGGAAAAGGAGGCTTACCGATGTTGATGAGATAGCGGAGGAGCGCAGTAGTGTTCTGGTCTGATTCAGGGTGATGCAGCGGCCAGAGTCGAGGCAGAAGACGAAGGTCGACGGCGGCGGAGCTCGGGCGAGCTGGTGCGTCGCGAGGAAGAAGAAGACGAGAAGGAGAATAGAGGAGAATGAGAAAGGGGCGGTTTGACCCTATTTATAAGGGAAAGAGTAGACATGCGGGCGCGAAAAATGAGGAGGCCAAATGATGATTATCCAACCGATTGAATGCCTCAATTTTTGGAAGGTCATTAAAGATAAAGATCCATTAAAGATACGTTATGTCATGTGCGAAGTTAATGGCAGATGACGCCATGGCATGTTGCCTAAATTTCTAAAGATGACGTCATGGCGGGTTACAATGTTTTATAGCAGATGAAGAAGGATCTGTCTAAGTGTCGAAGATTGACATGAACAAGTTCAAATCAACCTGGGGCCTAATGTTGGGGATATGACTATCAGATATGACCCGCCCAGGAGGGGCCGGGTCAACCATTATGGCGGTTCATCTATTATGAAGCCCAAAAGTATACTAAGATGGCAGTTCATAGATAGGCTTGTAAGAGGCCCAAGTCCAGAGGCGGCTTAGGGCCCGTAAGTGTAAACTGCCATGTACGTGTAGACTTGCAATATAAGGCATGTAAGATACGTCACCGAGCCGGACACGTTATATGAGCCGGCCGAGACTCTGTAGGCCGCAGGGCGTCAATCCATGTATATAAGGGGACAAGCCGACAGCGGCATAGGGCAAGAAACATCAAATCAAAAGCCAGGCAAAGCATGTTTGCTCCCTGGTAATTGAAACCCTAGCAATACCACCTCAACAGGAGTAGGCCTTTACCTTCACCGCAAGGGGCCGAACCAGTATAAATTATCCTGTTTAACCCCTTTAAGCTAACCTCGTCGCAATGGCTCCATAACTAAGTCCTTCCATGAGGACATCTGCCATGACACTTCCATGACAATCAGCTTGCCGGATTTTTAAATTAGTTAAATCCTAATTAGTTAAGGCGAGAGAGAGACAATTCTCTTGTTTCAGTCTGTTTGGAAACCAACTCACGGTAGAGTCGGACTCGTGGTAACAAAGAAAATTGTGATTTTATTTTCTGTTGGCCGGATCGGGAAGATGCCTTTGACATGGTTTTCTCGGCTGGATGAGAAGTCTAAGGAACGTTCTCAGACTGAGATAGCTGATATACAAAAGATCATTAAAGAGATGCGGGCGGAATTAAAAGAACGCACTATAGTTTTTCCCGTGCATATTGTGCAGCATTCTGCGAAAGTAATTTCCAAGGGCACATCTGTGGTGAAGATAGATGATGTTAACAACGACAAGGAGGCAACGGCAACACATACTGGTTCTAAGGAGGACAAGGCTGATGTTGACACGATTTCGGTGGATGATGTTGTACCATTGACCGGGCTAAATGTGCAGCTCAAGTGGGTACATGGTGATGCTTGCATGACAGTTGATAGAGGCCAGCATTGGAATTTATTTCAGACGCAATGCATGATCAAGGGAAAGGCGTGCAAGTTGATGCTTGACGGTGGTAGCTGTACCAATGGCATAAGCAAGGCAATGGTGGCATCTTTGGGGTTGTCCACTTGGCGTATTCCAGAACCTAACCATCTAGAGTGGTTGAATAGTTGCGGTATGCTGAAGGTTACACATAAGGCGCGTGTGCCATTTACAGTTGGTGAGTATACTAATGAGGTGGCATGCGATGTATTTCCATTGGAGGTGTGTGGATTGTTACTTGGGCGTCCATGACAGTATGATCACAATGCTATCCATGATGGGAGAGCAAGTACATATACATTTTTGCATGAGGGCAAACAACGGATGTTGAAGCCTATGACAGATGATCATATCAAGTCTAATGTGGTGTTGGTGGTGAGGAGAAAGTGCACAGGGCCAAGCCGCAACGAAGGATAGGTGAGCTTCCGAAGGAGGAGCATGATGGGAGGAGTGTCAGTACTGATATTGCTTCAGCCGTGTCTGTCCATGACAATCCAGTTGTGCCTGTTGGTGACAAGTCGGTTGATGTCAAGCCTCTTAGTGGTGAGATGACAAAGATTGCAGCTAGTCCTACACTTCCAATTTATGTCAGTCAAGGTGTTCAAACAGACTATAGTTGTGTTGCTCGTGTCTTGGTGCTTATGGAGGAGCAGGTAGTAGACCACATGTTTGATGGACCAGTTGGGCGGAGATTTGTTGGAGCAGCTATGCGTATGCACACATGCAAAGATAGATGTGTTCGTCAATTGTGTGGCCCAGGCATTGCTCCTATTTTGTGTTGGGGAACATAGTATTTCAATTTTTTCCTACGATCATGCAAGATCTATCTAGGGATGCATAGCAACGATAGGGGAGACTGGGTCTACGTACCCTCGTAGACCAAAAGCGGAAGCGTTAATAAACGCGGTTGATGTAGTCGAACATCTTCGTGATACAACCGATCAAATACCGAATGTATGGCACCTCCAGGATCTGCACACATTCAGCTCAGTGACGTCCCTCATACTCTTGATCCAGTTGAGGCCGAGGGAGAGTTTCATCAGCAAGATGGCGTGTTGACAGTGATGATGAAGTTACTGGCGCAGGGCTTCTCCTAAGCACTACGACGATATGACCGAGGTGTGTATCGGTGGAGGGGGCACCACACATGGCTAAAACAATTGTCAACTTGTGTGTCTATGGGGTTCCCCCTCCCCCGTATATAAAGGAGGGGAGGAGGGGACCGGCCGGCCCTCATGGTGCGCCCCCAAGGGGGGATTCCTACTCCTACTAGGAGTAGGTTTCCCCCCTTTCCTAGTCCTAAAAGGAGGGGGAAGGAAGGGGAAGAGGAGAAGAAGGAAAGGGGGGCCGACCCCCTCCCAATTCGGATTGGGCTTGTGGGCACGCCCCCACCTCTTGTCCGCCTCCTCTCTCTTCCACTAAAGCCCATGTAGGCCCATTAAGCCCCTGGGGGGTTCCGGTAACCCCCCCCCCCCCCCGGTACTCCGGTATATGCTCGAACTCATCCGAAACCATTCTCGTGTCCAAACATAACCTTCCAATATATCAATCTTCATGTCTTGACCATTTCGAGACTCCTCGTCATATCCGTGATCACATCTGGGACTCCGAACTACCTTCTGTACATCAAAACACATAAACTCATAATACCAATTTTCATCGAATGTTAAGCGTGCGGACCCTACGGGTTCGAGAACTATGTAGACATGACCGAGACTCATCTCCGGTCAATAACCAATAGCGGAACCTAGATGCTCATATTGGTTCCTACATATTCTACGAAGATCTTTATCGGTCAAACCACATAACAACATACGTTGTTCCCTTTTACATCGGTATGTTACTTGCCTGAGATTGGATCGTTGGTATCATCATACCTAGTTCAATCTCGTTACCATCAAGTTTCTTTACTCGGTCCGTAATGCAAAATCCCATAACTAACTCATTAGTCACATTGCTTGCAAGGCTTATAGTGATGAGCATTACCGAGAGGGCCTAGAGATACCTCTCCGGCAATCGGAGTGACAAATCCTAATCTCGATCTATGCCAACTCAACAAACACCATCGGAGACACCTATAGAGCATCTTTATAATCACCCAGTTACGTTGTGATGTTTGATAGCACACTAAGTGTTCCTCCGGTATTCGGGAGTTGCATAATCCCATAGTCATAGGAACATGTATAAGTTATGAAGAAAGCAATAGCAGTAAAGTAAACGATCATAATGCTAAGCTAACGGATGGGTCAAGTCAATCACATCATTCTCTAATGATGTGATCCCATTTATCCAATGGCAACTCATGTCTATGGCTAGCAAAATTAACCATCTTTGATTAATGAGCTAGTCAAGTAGAGGCATACTAGTGACACTCTGTTTGTCTATGTATTCACACATGTACTAAGTTTCCGGTTAATACAATTATAGCATGAATAATAAACATTTATCATGATATAAGTAAATATAAATAACAACTTTATTATTGCCTCTAGGGCATATTTCCTTCAGTATCCCACTTGCACTAGAGTCAATAATATAGATTACATTTTAATGATTCTAACACCCATGGAGTCTTGGTGCTGATTATGTTTTGCTTGTGAGAGAGGCTTAGTCAAGGGGTCTGCAACATTCAGATCCGTATGTTGCAAATCTCCATGTCTCCCTCCTTGACTTGATCGCGGATGGAATTGAAGCGTCTCTTGATGTGCTTGGTTCTCTTGTGAAATCTGGATTCCTTTGCCAAGGCAATTGCACCAGTATTGTCACGAAAGATTTATTGGACCTGATGCACTAGGTATGACACCTAGATCAGATATGAAATCCTTCATCCAGACTCCTTCATTTTTTGATTCCGAAGCAGCTATGTATTCCGCTTCACACATAGATCCCGCCACAACGCTTTGCTTAGAACTGCACCAACTGACAGCTCCACCAGTCAATAAAAATACATATCCGGTTTGTGACTTAGAGTCATCTGGATCAGTGTCAAAGCTTGCATCGACGTAACTGTTTATGACGAGCTCTTTGTCACCTCCATAAATGAGAAACATATCCTTAGTCATTTTCAGGTATTTCAGGATATTCTTGACCGTTGTCCAGTGATCCACTCTTGGATTACTTTGATACCTCCCTACTAAACTAATAGCAAGGCACACATCAGGTCTGGTACACAGCATTGCATACATGATAGAACCTATGGCTGAAGCACAGGGAATGACTTTCATTTTCTCTCTATCTTCTGCAGTGGTCAGGCATTGAGTCTGACTCAACTTCACACCTTGTAACATAGGCAAGAACCCTTTCTTTGCTTGATCCATTTTAAACTTCTTCAAAACTTTATCAAGGTATGTGCTTTGTGAAAGTCCAATTAAGCGTCTTGATCTATCTCTATAGATCTTGATGCCCAATATATAAGCAGCTTCGCCGAGGTCTTTCATTGAAAAATTCTTATTCAAGTATCCTTTTTTCTATCTAGAAATTATGTATTATTTCCAATCAACAATATGTCATCCACATATAATATTAGAAATGCTACAGAGCTCCCACTCACTTTCTTGTAAATACAGGCTTCTCCAAAAGTCTGTATAAAAGCATATGCTTTGATCACACTATCAAAGCGTATATTCCAACTCCGAGATGCTTGCACCAGTCCATAAATGGATCACTGGAGCTCACACACTTTGTTAGCACCTTTTGGATCGACAAAACCTTCTGGTTGCATCATATACAACTCTTCTTTAAGATATCCATTAAGGAATGCAGTTTTGACATCCATTTTCCAAATTTCATAATCATAAAATGCGTCAATTGCTAACATGATTCAGACGGACTTAAGAATCGCTACGGGTGAGAAGGTCTCATCATATTCAACTCCTTGAACTTGTTGAAAACCTTCCACAACAAGTCGAGCTTTGTAGACAGTAACATTATCGTCAGCGTCAGTGTTCTTCTTGAAGATCCATATATTCTCTATGTCTTGCCGATCATTGGACAAGTCAACCAAAGTCCACACTTTGTTCTCATACATGGATCCCATCTCAGATTTCATGGCCTCAAGCCATTTCGCGGAATCTGGGCTCAGCATCGCTTCCTCATAGTTCGTAGGTTTGTCATGGTCAAGTAACATGACCTCCATAACAGGATTACCGTCCCACTCTGGTGCGGATCTTACCCTGGTTGACCTACGAGGATCGGTTGTAACTTGATCAGAAGTTTCATGATCATCATCATTAGCTTCCTCACTAATTGGTGTAAGAATCACTGGAACTGATTTTTGTGATGAACTACTTTCCAATAAGGGAGCAGTTACAATTATCTCATCAAGTTCTGCTTTCCTCCCACTCACTTCTTTTGAGAGAAACTCTTTCTCTAGAAAGGATCCATTCTTAGAAACGAATATGTTGCCTTCGGATCTATGATAGAAGGTGTACCCAATAGTCTCCTATGGGTATCTTATGAAGACACATTTCTCCGATTTGGGTTCGAGCTTATCAGGTTGAAGCTTTTTCACATAAGCATCATAGCCTCCAAACTTTAAGAAATGACAACTTGGGTTTCTTGCCAAACCACAGTTCATATGGTGTCGTCTCAACGGATTTCGATGGTGCCCTATTTAACGTGAATGCAGCCGTCTCTAAAGCATAACCCCAAAACGATAGCGGTAAATCAGTAAGAGACATCATAGATCGCACCGTATATAATAAAGTGTGGTTACGACATTCGGACACACCATTACGCTATGGTGTTCCAGGTGGCGTGAGTTGCGAAACTATTCCGCGTTGTTTCAAATGAAGACTGAACTCATAACTCAAATATTCACCTCCACGATCAGATCGTGGAAACTTAATTTTCTTGTTACGATGATTTTCCACTTCACTCTGAAATTATTTGAACTTTTCAAATGTTTCAGACTTATGTTTCATTAAGTAGATATACCCATATCTGCTCAAATCATCTGTGAAGGTCAGAAAATAACGATACCCGCCACGAGCATCAATGCTCATCGGACCGCATACATCAGTATGTATTATTTCCAATAAGTCCGTTGCTCGTTCCATTGTTCTGGAGAACGGAGTCTTAGTCATCTTGCCCATGAGGCATGGTTCGCAAGCATCAAGTGATTCATAATCAAGTGATTCCAGAAGCCCATCAGCATGGAGTTTCTTCATGCGCTTTACACCAATATGACCTAAACGGCAATGCCACAAATAAGTAGCACTATCATTATTAAACTTATATCTTTTGGCTTCTGTACTACAAATATGTGTATCACTACTATCAAATTTAGTAAAAATAGACCACTCATCAAGGGTGCATGACCATAAAAGATATTACACATATAAATAGAACAACCATTATTCTCCGTTTTAAATGAATGACCGTCTCGCATCAAACAAGATCTAGATATAATGTTCATGCTTAACGCTGACACCAAATAACAATTATTCAGGTCTAGAACTAATCCCAAAGGTAGATGTAGAGGTAGGGTGCCAACGACGATCACATCGACTTTGGAACCATTTCCCATGCGCATCGTCACCTCGTCCTTATCCAATCTTTGCTTAATCTGTAGCCCCTGTTTCGAGTTGCAAATATTAGCAACAGAACCAATATCGAATACCCAGGCGCTACTGCGAGCATTAGTAAGGTACACATCAATAACATATATATCAAATATACCTTTCACTTTGCCATCCTTCTTATCCACCAAATACTTGGGGCAGTTCCGCTTCCAATGACCAGTCCTTTTACAGTAGAAGCACTCAGTCTCAGGCTTAGGTCCAGAGTTGGGCTTCCTCACTTGAGCAGCAACTTGCTTGCCATTCTTCTTTAAGTTCCCCTTCTTCCCTTTGCCCTTCTTCTCGAAACTGGTGGTCTTGTTGACCATCAACACTTGATGCACCTTCTTGATTTCTACCTCCGCAGCTTTTAGCATCGCGAATAGCTCGGGAATTGTCTTATCCATCCCTTGCATATTATAGTTCATCATGAAGCTTTTGTAGCATGGTGGCAGTGATTGAAGAACTCTGTCAATGACACTATCAAACGGAAGATTAACTCCCAGCTGAGTCAAGTGATTGTGGTACCCAGACATTCTGAGTATATGTTCACTGACAGAACTATTCTCCTCTGTCTTGCAGTTATAGAACTTATTGGAGACTTCATATCTCTCAATCCAGGCATTTGCTTGAAATATTAACTTCAACTCCTGGAACATCTCATATGCTCCATGACGTTCAAAACATTGTTGAAGTCCTGGTTCTAAGCCGTAAAGCATGGCACACTGAACTATCAAGTAGTCATCAACTTTGCTCTGCCAGGTGTTCATAACATCTGGGGTTGCTCCTGCAGTGGGTTTGGCACCTAGAGGTGCTTCTAGGACGTAATTCTTCTGTGCAGCAATGAGGATAATCCTCAAGTTACGAACCTAGTCTGTGTAATTGCTACCATCATCTTTCAACTTAGCTTTCTCTAGGAACGCATTAAAATTCAATGGAACAACAGCACATGCCATTTATCTACAATAGCATAGGCATGCAAAATACTATCAGGTACTAAGTTCATGATAAATTAAAGTTCAATTAATCATATTACTTAAGAACTCCCACTTAGATAGACATCCCTCTAATCATCTAAGTGATCACGCAATCCATATCAACTAAACCATGTCCGATCATCACGTGAGATGGGGTAGTTTTCAATGGTGAACATCACTATGTTGATCATATCTACTATATGATTCACGTTCGACCTTTCGGCCTTAGTGTTCTGAGGCCATATCTACATATGCTAGGCTCGTCAAGTTTAACCCGAGTATTCTGCTTGTGCAAAACTGGCTTGCACCCATTGTATGTGAATGTAGAGCTTATCACACCCGATCATCACGTGGTGTCTCGGCACGACGAACTGTAGCAACGGTGCATACTCAGGGAGAACACTTATAGATTGAAATTTAGTTAGAGGTCATCTTATAATGCTACCGCCGTACTAAGCAAAATAAGATGCATAAAGGATAAACATCACATGCAATCAATATAAGTGATATGATATGGCCATCATCATCTTTTTCCTTGATGTCCATCTCCAAAGCACCGTCATGATCACCATCATCACCGGCTTGACACCTTGATATCCATCGTAGCATCGTTGTCGTCTCGCCAACTATTGCTTCTACGACTATCGCTACTGCTTAGTGATAAAGTAAAGCAATTACATGGCGATTGCATTTCATACAATAAAGTGACAACCATATGGCTCCTGCCAGTTGCCGATAACTGTGTTACAAAACATGATCATCTCATACAACAATTTATATAATTACGTCTTGACCATATCACATCACAACATGCCCTGCAAAAACAAGTTAGACGTCCTCTACTTTGTTGTTGCAAGTTTTACGTGGCTTCTACGGGCTTAGCAAGAACCGTTCTTACCGACTCATCGAAAACCACAATGCGGTATAGTGATTATTTTTTATCTTCAGAAAGAACCCTATTCATTGAATCCGATTCAACTAAAGTTGGAGAAACTGACACTCGCCAGCCACCTGTGTGCAAAACACATCGGTAGAACCAGTCTCATGAACGCGGTCATGTATTGTCGGTCCGGGCCGCTTCATCCAACAATACCGCTGAATCAAGAAACAAGTAGTGATGGTAAGCAATATGTATATACCCATGCCCACAACTCCTTTGTGTTCTACTCGTGCATATAACATCTACGCATAGACCTGGCTCTGATACCACTATTGCGAAACGTAGTATTTCAAAAAAATCCCTACGATCACGCAAGATCTATCTAGGGATGCATAGCAACGAGAGGGGAGAGTGTGTCTACATACCCTCGTAGAACGAAAGCGGAAGCGTTTAGAAACGCGGTTGATGTAGTCGAACGTCTTCACGATCCAACCAATCAAGTACCGAACGCATGGCACCTCCACGATCTGCACACGTTCAGCTTGATCCAGTTGAGGCTGAGGGAGAGTTTTGTCAGCACAACGGCGTGTTGACGGTGATGATGAAGTTACCGGCGCAGGGCTTCGCCTAAGCACTACGCCGATATGGCCGAGGTGTGTATCTGTGGAGGGGGGCACCGCACACGGCTAAAACAATTGTCTACTTGTGTGTCTATGGGGTGCCCCCTCCCCCGTATATAAAGGAGGGGCGAAGGGGGCCGGCTGACCCTCAAGGTGCGCCCCAAGGGGGGTTTCCTACTCCTACTAGGAGTAGGTTTCCCCCTTTCCTCGTCCTAATAGGAGGGGGAGGAAGGGGAAGAGGAGAAGAAGGAAAGGGGGGGCGCCCCTCCCAATTCGGATTGGGCTTGGGGGGCGCACCCCCTCAGGGAGTCCTGGACTAAGGGGTCCTCGGGCGTTTGGCCTGTTATCCATGGGCCGGATTGATGGGCTGTGAAGATATGAAGGCCGAAGACTGTAACTGTGTCCGAATTGTACTCTCCATGGCGTGGAAGGCAAGCTTGGCATCCGATTATGAAGATCCCTTCTTATGTAACCGACTCTATGTAAACCCTAGATCCCCCCGGTGTCTATATAAACCGGAGGGGTTAGTCCGGAAAGGATATATTCATTACCATAGTCATATAGGCTAGGCTTCTAGGGTTTAGCCATCACGATCTCGTGGTAGATCAACTCTTGTAACACTCATATTCATCAATATCAATCAAGCAGGACATAGGGTATTACCTCCATAGAGAGGGCCCGAACCTGGGTAAACATCGTGTCCCCTGTCTCCTGTTACCATCGATCCTAGATGCACAGTTCGGGACCCCCTACCCGAGATCTGCCGGTTTTGACACCGACATTGGTGCTTTCATTGAGAGCTCCACTGTGCCATCAACGAAAGGTTAGATGGCCCCTTCAATCGTCTATAGCGACGATGTCCAAGGAGAAACCTTCCTCCCCTGACAGATATTCGTGTTCGGCGGCTTCGTACTACATGCCAACTCGCTTGGCCATCTGGAGCAGATCGATAGCTACGCCCCTGGCCACCAGGTCAGATTTGGAGGCTTGAACTACATCGCAGATATCCGTGGAGACTTGATCTTCAATGGATTTGAGACCGCAGCGATGGCTCCCCCTTGCTCCAATGAACATGACTTAAATCTGTCATCGGATCACATCCAGGGGATGGTCCCTATTGCTGCAACGGCCTTAGAACCGGAGCAGATCGTGCCATCCGAAGCCACAGAGTCCGCGCCGTTGGAGCCGCACACGGACTCGGCACCTCGCGATATTTGCGCCAATGGAACTCCGGATTCGTCTCCGGCTATAAGTCCCGGACCGGGTATGCCTGCGGACACCGAGCTGGATCGGTTATCGATTTTCGAATTTAGCGCCGCAGAATTTTTTTAGAACTCACCCTTGGGTGATGTGCTAAACTCTTTAAAGAACCTGTCATTCACGGGAGACTCGCAACCGAACTATGTCCGGTTCGAACTAGGGGCTGACGATGGAGAATTTTGTTTCCCACCCACCACCCACTTCATAGCTACCATCGAGGACTTAACCGACGTGCTGGATTATGACTCCGAAGACATCGACAGTATAGACGACAATGCTGATAAGGAGCAAGGCCAAGGCCCGCAACTCACGGGACGTTGGACGGCCACCGCTTCATACGATGTGTACATGGTTGATACACCTAAAGAATGTAGCGGCGATGACAAAGAAGACCCAGATGTGAATAAACCTTTTGAGACACAGTCCAAGCGTCGGTGCCTTAAACGCCGCTCTAAGCCACGCCGCTCAAAATATGGCAACACTGGCACCGGAGAAAATAGCACTCCGGACGATGCCGAAAACAACGAAGACCCTGTTGGAGCAGCATCCGAACAGGAGGAACAGGACAATGAGCAAGCTAACCCTGATAAACAGGACATGCCGAGCGACCCAGATGATGATAGTTATCGTCCACCCTCCGAGGATGAGGAGAGCCTCGGCAGCGAGGATTTCACCGTGCCTGAGGCACCCCTAGAGAAGGAGCGCTTCAAGCGCCAGCTAATAGCTACTGCAAGAAGCCTAAAGAAAAAGCAGCAGTAGCTCCAAGTCGATCAAGACTTACTAATTAACAGATGGACTGATGTCCTGGCAGCCGAAGAAAACGGCCTCAAGCACCCAGCCAAGAGTTATCCAAAGCGCGGACTGCTACCTCAGTTTGATGAGGAGGCACCAAATCCCATACTTCCCTCGCATAATACGGAACGACCACCATGCGGTCGGGATAGTGCGGCAGACCGACCACCCCGCGGTCGGGATAAAACGACAACTCAGGCCGAACAACAAGTGGCCCCACCACCTCGCAAAAACAGGGACAACAGGGCAGGACAAACCATATCAATTTACAGATCGTGAGGACACTTCCCCATTCGGGATGACAGCCACCACTACAAGAAATGTGTTAATATGACAGATTTCTTGTAACGTTCTAAAGAACCGTCATGATCGATGACAAATTTGTCTGGTTTGTCATGGAATTCGTCACGGACTAATGAGATGAGAACAAGCCCTACGCCAATGGCGCCCTTACAATGGACCGTCACAGATACTGACACTAATCAACTAGATGTAGACCAAACAGTCCGTCATGGATGGCTCACATACTGATGTGCCACATGTGTCCGACCCACATATGTCAGGCTTAGTTTTTCTTTTTGTTGTTCAAACCATGACGGACACCCTTCTTGTGCTTTTTTAAGGGAAAATGGAATCTTACTGTTGCGTGTCCCAGCGTTGCTTTTATATTTAGAAAAAAAGGACCGCTGTTCCTGTGTCGTCCGAACGTTGGGCTGCTCTAAGTCTTGGGCCTTATGGTGCTCTTTTGTAGGAAAACGGAATGCTACTGCTCCGTGGCCGACGTTGCTGTTTTTTTACGGAGAGAAAAAAACTGTATGGTTTATTTAATAAATCTGAAAAGGATAAGCATCTAGGGGGATGGAACAACGGACCTTACACTGTATATATCTAGGTACTGTACTACTTATCAACAATGTATAATAAACATTCGTGGGATCTCCGAAAAAATTTGTGCCCATCTTATGAATCAATAATATTGTTCCATGCCCAATTATAAGAATTGTCTACCATATTTGGATATTATTACCGTTTTATCTAATAGGTTGCAAATAGACGTTTGAGTCATCCTATGTATCTTTTGAAATTTTCATCAATTTCTAGGATATGAGCTAAAATAAAACATAATTCCATAAAAATGAAATGTTTAAACCTCATTTGACTTGTATATACATCAAAATGGCATTACCTTCAGTAGGCACACATAAATTCATTTAAACTATAAAAATAATAAATCATCTCTAAAATCATTGAAACTCCTACAAAACAAAATATATGTTTTTTGCGGAAAAATAAAATATATGTATTATAGTACATTTGAAATAGGGGTACGCCGCATGTTTTAATTGAAAAAGGAACAACACATAAATGGAACTCAACCCGAGACATGAATTTTAAGCGGTTAGCACCTTCCCACTTGGGAACTACATTGTCGATATATGAATGAGACTTTTTCCATTAGTAAAGTATATACATCAACTCTTCTAAGGCTGCTGGTCGAATCAGGTACCTGTGGCTTGTAACAATCATATTTGTGCCACTTGGGAACTACATTGTCGATATATGAATGAGACTTTTTCCATTAGTAAAGTATATACATCAACTCTTCTAAGGCTGCTGGTCGAATCAGGTACCTGTGGCTTGTAACAATCATATTTGTGTAAAAGAATATTTTGTACAATTAACAAAAATTTCCTACTTGTATTTTAAAAATGTTTAATATTTTTTCAAAAAATCTTCAAACATGTATTTTGAACAAAAAATACAACATGTTGAAAAATGTTGAACGTGTATAAAAAACTGTTACGTGTGCATACGAAAAATGTACAATGTCTATTGTACAAAGTTGACATGTATTTTAAAAATAATTGGAAATAAATAAATAAAATAAAATAAAAAATAAACAGGAAAAATGAAAATCCAAAAAAAAAAATGAAAATTGTAAAACACATAAAACCAGTAATTGAAACACAAAGAAGATCGTGAGCTTGGACTGGGAATTTCAGCCCAATTGAATGGGAAATCTTTTTTCAATAAGTAAAGTGTATCAATTGATTTAAAGAAAAAAGTAACAATCATGTCCAAATTTTCTACACTCAAGATACACCATTAAATGATCCATGTCAAAATTCGGCATATTTGTGTTTAATTTTTCCAAATTACACCATTAATTCTTTTTCGAAATTCATGTTTAATTTTCCTTTATTTTTTATTTTCACCATACATAAAAGTTACATTATTAATGTACAATTACTGTGTATTTCAAATCTCTATTCCATTTTCGTTCTTGTGTACCTAGAAGAGGTAAACATGAAAATTTTCTAAAATTCGTGTGGATTTAAATAGGTCAACGAGTTTTTTGTAAAATTTTATATATTAATTCGGCATCAAAAGCATGCAATTATTTTATATCTTCATTGTATTTAAAAAATACACAATTATTATAAAGTGACAACATGTGGTCTGAAGATTGTTGAACTTGTATTAAAATGTATTGTGTAATAATAATAAATTTTAGAAATGTATTAAAATGTTAAACGTGTCTGTAAAAATGTAAGAATAATTTTACAGAATAATATTTAATGCACGATGAACAATTTCTAAAAACATGTTGTACATTGTTTTTAAAACACACATTTTCAAGGCATGGCAGGCATTTTTTAAGGCATATTTAAGCCATTTAATTCAATTCGGAACTGCAAGCGCATGAAAAGGCCGGCAGAGTTTGTTTGAAAAATGCTACGTGTGTTATTGAGTCTATGTTTGCGTCTTATCCAAAAAAATGGAAGGAATTACAAACATGAGGGTGTCGGACTTGACCTCGAACAAGGAGCTTATTGATTTTTTTAATTCCTAAAAATGGAAATGAAGTCTGAAAAAATGGAACTTGGCATGGTGCGCTCGTATGGCACCTATAGGTTGTGGTAAAACTTTGAGAAGGTTTTACAGTAGTTTGTGACATAGGGTGCTTAGAAACTAGGCCATCTTTGGGTACGTTTCGGGAGGGAACGGGTCTGATTTGTAGGCAGAGCGACTGTTGCTTCATCAGTTGGCCTTGATTTTTTTTTCAAAACTCAAAAGCTGACAAAATCAATTTGAAAAATCATATTTGTATTAACGAGTGTATGTTTTGTTCTTATCCAATACAAGGAAAGAGATTCCAAACATCAGGGTGCCAAGACTTGATCCCGAACATAGAGTTTATTGATTCTTTGATTCCAAAAAATGCAAACGAAGCCTGAAAAACATGAAACTTGGCATGGTGCTCTCAAAATGACACCTAGAGGTTGTGGTAAAGACTTGAGAAGGATTTGCAATAGTTGTAACGTACGTTGCTTAAAAATCATGCTATATGTGAAGAAGAATCTAGGTTTCGAGAGGGAATGGGTCAAGTTCGAAGGAGAAATGACTGATGCTTCATCTGTTGGCCTTGAGATTGTTTCTACATTCAACATACAACATTACATGATCCATGTCAAAATGTAACATTTTTAAGTCCGTTTGCTATATTTAAGTCATTTAGTGCATTTCTAGGCATCTAACAAAAAAATCAAATCAATTTTGAACTGCGAGTGCATGTAAAAGTTGAACAAATTGGTTCTAAAAATTATGTTTGCATTAACGAGTGTATGTTTGGCTCTTAACCAAGAAAATGAAAGGGTTATCAAACATCAGGATGCAAGATTCAACTCCAAACATGTAGATTGTTGGTATTTTAATTCCGAAAAATGCAAACAAATTCTAAAAACATGACCTTTTCATATGGTGTAATTAAAGGATCCCTAGAGGCCATGGTAAAAGTTTAGATGGTTACCTACTTAGCTACTGGGAAAGAGTTCATCAATCATATGTAAGAGAACTTAGTACGTTCAGTACCTTCCATTCCCCCGTAACGACACACAGGCAACATACACAATAATTGCTAAAATTCTAACAAGTGTTTCCTACAGCCGCACATCGTTGACAATGGTTAGTTCACTTGTGAGTAGAAAATGTTTAATCTTTTAACTAAAATCCATAAATTAAATTTGTAAATGTTCACTAAGAATACGAGGACTATATCAAAATCATTACCAAGTGATAAAGATATATTTTAAATTTATAAAGACCATAATTATTCTTTGGGTATTCTAATGATTGGAAATAATATTGTTCGACCTATTTAGGATAAAGTACTAAATATCACTTTTAAACATATGTAGTATGTTAGATGTAAAAAGTGTGCTGGGGTATATATGGTAAATGTTTTTTTTGCAAATTACTTTACAAGGATGCCTTACTTAGTATTTGCAAAACAGAAAAAAAAACTAGTTCAAAAATTGGGTTGCCTTGCTCGATGCTGGGCTGAGCTCAACAAAAGCCCAATAGATTCCTAGCTGAGTATGCATGTGTATCCTGGTTGAGGAAAACCGTGGCTTTCTGATTGGTTCATTCTACTCTCGCACGGATCACAAGTCACAGCCGTTAGATCTTCTCTAATCCAACGGTAGCAGGATGGTTCCATCTCCCCTCTTTCTCCCCACCCACAAGGAGCCGAGCATTTATTCTCCTCTTCGTTGAGCATCCATCCCGCCTGTCGATCCTTCCAGATCCTCCCAGCGCCTTCTTTCTCCATCTCCTAATCCACATCTCCCTTCTCCCAGCAACTAACTTCCTCCATCTCCTCACCGAAGGCAAGCACATCCCCAACGAGTACACGACGCCCAGGCCGCCATCGAACCCATTGTGGTTGCCGCGTTGGGCCCCCGAGGTGTCTGCATCGACCAGTCGCCGGGGAGCAGCGCCGTGCCAGACGCTGCCACCGAAGGCCAAGCGGTGCGACGGTGGACGGTTTCTACGGCGCCAGCGGGATGGCTTCCCGTTCAGCCGCGACCGGTGGCCGTGTAGCTGCAGGGCGCTTGCCGCGTATGGCGCCTCGACGACGGCCTCGTCCATATAGGCGGCGACGCCCCTGAAGGCCGACCTGGCGCCGGTGCAGTTGATGTGTCCTATGCCCGAGTCGCTGCAGGGCGCGAGCGGCTCCCTCCCGGACTTTGATGGGCCTGGCGCGACAGTATACCCGGCGGGCGTGCTCGAGGTCGCCAGGCTAATGGGTACTGCGGCGGCAACGAGCTCGTGATCCCCTCCACGTCCACGCGTAGAAACTACAGGCCAACGCGGATGGGGGCTAGATGGGGATGGACACCGAGGCGACGGCGTGCTTGTGATCCCCTCCCATGGATGTTTGAGGAGCGTGAATCCAGGGGCACCTCACGGAGCGAGATCCCATCCTAGGCGCCCTTCCATGGTGGAAGATGACGGCTGACAGTGGATCTGATGGATCATAACCTAATAAGCTCAGCGCCCAGTGATGTTGTACTCTCTTTTCGTAAGAATACGACTACACTTTCTAAAAAATAATCAACGAGCATGACTTGGCTGTCATTTGTGTTTGTGTAATTTTTTAGTGGGTTTCATTTTCCTTTTATACTTTTGGTTGTAATTTATGTTTATGTAATTTTTTTAAAATTTAATTATATGAGCAGAAATCTTAAAAAGTGTATGTGCTTGAAATGTTAAGAGACAAAAAAATAGTAGGTATCAGTCTCGACTATAATTAGTGGGCTAAAGATTTCTAATGGAAATTAGTGGGGCAAAATACTAATTGGGCCACAACTATAACTAGTGGGCTGAGGTTTTTAACTGGGCTGATGATCACATGGGCTGGAAAACAATGGGCCAGAGTCTATATGGGTCGCTGCAATGGGCCAAAGTATATATAGGTCGCTGCCATGTAGACAGCCATGTCAGATGATGATGTGGCACGTGCGTTAACGTCGTTGTTAGCATGTCAGTTAAGTGCCATCTATGACAATCGAGATCCGTCATGGATCCATGACGGTTTTGGAAGATCCGTCAAGGAGTGCAAGGTAGTCAAATTATGACGCGATATACATGACGGATTTCATATCCGTCACGCATTACCATCCATGATGGTTTCGTGCACATCCATGACGGTCGGAATCCGTCATGTATTAGCAGATTTCTTGTAGTGCACCTACTCGGAGGTAACAAACTTAATTACACCCGGGCCGGTAAACGCAGACGGACTTCATCGGAGGTGCACCGTGACGCGGCCCGCTGAAGGAAATATGCCCTAGAGGCAATAATAAAGTTATTGTTTATTTCCTTATTTCATGATAAATTTTTATTATGCATGCCAAAATTGTATTAACCGGAAACATAATACATGTGTGAATACATAGACAAACATAGTGTCACTAGTATGCCTCTACTTGACTAGCTCATTGATCAAAGATGGTTAAGTTTCCAAACCATAGACATGAGTTGTTATTTGATCAATGGGATCACATCATTAGGAGAATGATGTGATTGACTTGACCCATTCCGTTAGCTTAGCACTTGATCGTTTCTGTTTACTGCTATTGCTTTCTTCATGACTTATACATGTTCTTATGACTATGAGATTATGCAACTCCCGAATACCGGAGGAACACTTTGTGTGCTACCAAACGTCACAACGTAACTGGGTGATTATAAAGGTGCTCTACAGGTGTCCCCGATGGTACTTGTTGAGTTGGCATAGATCAAGATTAGGATTTGTCACTCTGATTGTCGGAGAGGTATCTCTGGGCCCTCTCGGTAACGCACATCACTATAAGCCTTGCAAGCAATGCAACTAATGAGTTAGTTGCAGGATAGTGCATTACGAAACGAGTAAAGAGACTTGCCGGTAACGAGATTGAACTAGGTATTGGGATACCAACGATCGAATCTCGGGCAAGTAACATACTGATGACAAAGAGAACAACGTATAGTTTTATGCGGTTTGACCCATAAAGATCTTCGTAGAATATGTAGGACCCAATATGAGCATCCAGGTTCCACTATTGGTTATTGACCAGAGACATGTCTCGGTCATGTCTACATAGTTCTCGAACCCGTAGGGTTCGCACGCTTAAAGTTCTGTGACGATCGGTTTTATGCATTTATATGTTTTGATGTACCAAAGGTAGTTCGGAGTCCCAGATATGATCACGGACATGACGTGGAGTCTTGAAATGGTTGAGACATAAAGATTGATATATTGGAAGCCTACATTTGGACATCGGAAGAGTTCCGGGTAAAATCAGGATTTTACCGGAGTACCGGAGGGGTTACCGGAACCCCCCGGGGGCTAATGGGCCTTGTTGGGCCATAAGGGAAAGAAAGAGGGGCCGACCTAGGGCAGGCAGCGCGCCCCCTCCCCTCTGTCCGAATTGGACTAGGAGAGGGGGGGCCGCCCCCCTTTACTTCTCTTTCTCTCTTTTCCTTTCCCCCTCCTAGTAGGAGTAGGAAAGGGAGGAATCCTACTCCTACTAGGAGGAGGATTCCTCCTCCTGGCGCGCCAACAAGGGCCGGCCGGCCTCCATCGTGCTCCTTTATATACAAGGGCAGGGGGCACCTCTAGACACACAAGTTGATCACAAAGATCTCTCCCAGTCGTGTGCGGTGCCCCCCTCCACCATAATCCACCTTGGTCATACTGTAGCGGTGTTTAGGCGAAGCCCTGCTGCGGTAGCATCATCAACATCGTCACCACGCCGTCGTACTGATGAAACTCTTCCTCAAGCTCTACTGGATCGTGATTTCGCGGGACGTCACCGAGCTGAACGTGTGCTGAACGCGGAGGTGCCGTACGTTCGGTACTGAGAATCGGTCGATCGTAAAGACATACGACTACATCAACCGCGTTGTCATAATGCTTCCGCTTAACGGTCTACGAGAGTACGTGGACGACACTCTCCCCTCTCGTTGCTATGCATCACCATGATCCTGCGTGTGCGTAGGAATTTTTTTGAAATTACTACGTTGCCCAACAGTGGTATCCGAGCCTGTCATATTGCTCAGTTATATGCACGAGTAGAACACAAGTGAGTTGTGGGCGATACAAGTCATATTGCTTACCAGCATGTCATACTTTGGTTCGGCGGTATTGTTGGATGAAGCGGCCCGGACCGACATACGCATACACTTACGCGAGACTGGTTCTATCGACGTGCTTTGCACATAGGTGGCTGGCGGGTGTCAATTTCTCCAACTTTAGTTGAACCGAGTGTGGCTACGCCCGGTCCTTGAGAAGGTTAAAACAGCACTAACTTGACAAACTATCCTTGTGGTTTTGATGCGTAGGTAAGAACAGTTCTAGCTTAGCTCGTAGCAGCCACGTAAAACTTGCAACAACAAAGTAGAGGACATCTAACTTTTTTTGCAGGGCATGTTGTGATGTGATATGGTCAAGACATGATGCTATATTTATTGTATGAGATGATCATGTTTTGTAACGGAGTTATCAACAACTGGCAGGAGCCATATGGTTGTCGCTTTATTGTATGCAATGCAATCGCCCTGTAATTGATTTACTTTATCACTAAGCGGTAGCGATAGTCGTAGAAGCAATAGTTGGCGAGACGACAACGATGCTACGATGGAGATCAAGGTGTCGCGCCGGTGACGATGGTGATCATGACGGTGCTTCGGAGATAGAGATCACAAGCACAAGATGATGATGGCCATATCATATCACTTATATTGATTGCATGTGATGTTTATCCTTTATGCATCTTATTCTGCTTTGTTTGACGGTAGCATTATAAGATGATCTCTCACTAAATTTCAAGATAAAAGTGCTCTCCCTGAGTATGCACTGTTGCCAAAGTTCGTCGTGCTGAGACACCACGTGATGATCGGGTGTGATAAGCTCTACGTCCATCTACAACGGGTGCAAGCCAGTTTTGCACACGCAGAATACTCGGGTTAAACTTGACGAGCCTAGCATATGCAGATATGGCCTCGGAACACTGAGACCGAAAGGTCGAGCATGAATCATATAGTAGATATGATCAACATAGTGATGTTCACCATTGAAAACTACTCCATTTCACGTGATGATCGGTTATGGTTTAGTTGATATGGATCACGTGATCACTTAGATGATTAGAGGGATGTCTATCTAAGTGGGAGTTCTTAAGTAATATGATTAATTGAACTTAAATTTATCATGAACTTAGTACGTGATAGTATTATGCTTATCTATGTTGTTGTAGATAGATGGCCCGTGCTGTTGTTCCGTTGAATTTTAATGTGTTCCTTGAGAAAGCAAAGTTGAAAGATGATGGTAGCAATTACACAGACTAAGTCCGTAACTTGAGGATTATCCTCATTGTTGCACAAAAGAATTACGTCCTAGAAGCACCGCTAAGTGCCAAACCGGCCGCAGGAGCAACACCAGATGTTATGAACATCTGGCAGAGCAAAGTTGATGACTACTCGATAGTTCAGTGTGCATTGCTTTACGGCTTCAAACCGGGACTTCAACGACATTTTGAACGTCATGGAGCATATGAGATGTTCCAGGAGTTGAAGTTAATATTTCAACAAATGCCCGGATTGAGAGATATGATGTCTCCGATAAGTTCTATAGCTGAAAGATGGAGGAGAATAGTTCTGTCAGTGAGCATATACTCAAAATGTCTGGGTATCATAATCACTTAACTCAGCTAGGAGTTAATCTTCCCGTTGATAGTGTCATTGATAGAGTTCTTCAATCACTGCCACCAAGCTACAAAAGCTTCATGATGAACTATAATATGCAAGGGATGAATAAGACAATTCCCGAGCTCTTCATGATGCTAAAATTAAGCTGCAGAGGTAGAAATCAAGAAGGAGCATCAAGTGTTGATGGTCAACAAGACCACCAGTTTCAAGAAAAAGGGCAAAGGGAAGAAGAAGGGGAACTTCAAGAAGAACAACAAACAAGTTGCTGCTCAGGAGAAGAAACCCAAGTTTGGACCTAAGCCTGAGACTGAGTGCTTCTACTGCAAACAGACTGGTCACTGGAAGCGGAACTGCCCCAAGTATTTGGCGGATAAGAAGGATGGCAAGGTGAACAAAGGTATATGTGATATACATGTTATTGATGTGTACCTTACCAGAGCTCGCAGTAGCACCTGGGTATTTGATACTGGTTCTGTTGCTAATATTTGCAACTCGAAACAGGGACTACGGATTAAGCGAAGACTAGCTAAGGACGAGGTGACGATGCACGTGGGAAATGGTTCCAAAGTCGATGTGATCGCCGTCGGCACGCTACCTCTACATCTACCTTTGGGATTAGTTTTAGACCTAAATAATTGTTATTTGGTGCCAGCGTTAAGCATGAACATTATATCTGGATCTTGTTTGATGCGAGACGGTTATTCATTTAAATCTGAGAATAATGGTTGTTCTATTTATATGAGTAATATCTTTTATGGACATGCACCCTTAAAGAGTGGTCTATTTTTGTTGAATCTCGATAGTAGTGATACACATATTCATAATGTTGAAGCCAAAAGATGCAGAGTTGATAATGATAGTGCAACTTATTTGTGGAACTGTCGTTTGGGTCATATTGGTATAAAGCGCATGAAGAAACTCCATACTGATGGACTTTTGGAATCACTTGATTATGAATCACTTGGTACTTGCGAACCATGTCTTATGGGCAAGATTACTAAAAACGCCGTTCTTCGGAACTATGGAGCAAGCAACAGATTTGTTGGAAATCATACGTACTGATGTATGTGGTCCGATGAATATTGCGGCTCGTGGCGGGTATCGTTACTTTCTCACCTTCACAGATGATTTAAGCAGATATGGGTATATCTACTTAATGAAACATAAGTCTGAAACATTTGAAAAGTTCAAAGAATTTTAGAGTGAAGTGAAAAATCATCGTAACAAGAAAATAAAGTTTCTACGATCTGATCGTCGAGGAGAATATTTGAGTTATGAGTTTGGTCTACATTTGAAACAATGTGGAATAGTTTCGCAACTCACGCCACCCGGAACACCAAGCGTAATGGTGTGTCCGAACATCGTAATCGTACTTTACTAGATATGGTGTGATCTATGATGACTCTTACTGATTTACCGCTATCATTTTGGGGCTATGCTTTAGAGATAGCTGCATTCACGTTAATTAGGGCACCATCAAAATCCGTTGAGACAATGCCTTATGAACTATGGTTTGGCAAGAAACCAAAGTTGTCATTTCTTAAAGTTTGGGGCTGCGATGCTTATGTGAAAAAGCTTCAACTTGATAAGCTCGAACCCAAATCGAACAAATGTGTCTTCATAGGATACCCAAAGGAAACTGTTGGGTACACCTTCTATCACATATCTGAAGGCAAGACATTCGTTGCTAAGAATGGATCCTTTCTAGAGAAGGAGTTTCTCTCGAAAGAAGTGAGTGGGAGAAAAGTAGAACCTGATGAGGTAACTGTACCTGCTCCCTTATTGGAAAGTAGTTCATCACAGAAACCAGTTCTTGTGACACCTACACCAATTATTGAGGAAGCTAATGATGATGATCATGAAACTTCATATCAAGTTACTACCTAACCTCATAGGTCAACCAGAGCAAGATCCGCACCAGAGTGGTACGGTAATCCTGTTCTGGAAGTCATGTTACTTGACCATGATGAACCTACGAACTATGAGGAAGAGATGATGAGCCCAGATTCCGCAAAATGGCTTGAGGCCATGAAATCTGAGATGGGATCCATGTATGAGAACAAAGTGTGGACTTTGGTTGACTTGCCCGATGATCGGCAAGCCATCGGGAATAAATGGATCTTCAAGAAGAAGACAGATGCTGACGGTAATGTTACTGTCTACAAAGCTCGACTTGTTGCAAAAGGTTTTCGACAAGTTCAAGGAGTTGACTATGATGAGACCTTCTCACCCGTAGCGATGCCTTAAGTCCGTCCGAATCATGTTAGCAATTGCCGCATTTTATGATTGTGAAATTTGGCAAATGGATGTAAAGACTGCATTCCTGAATGGATTTCTGGAAGAAGAGTTGTATATGATGCAACCTGAAGGTTTTATCGATCCAAAGGGAGCTAACAAAGTGTGCAAGCTCCAGCGATCCATTTATGGACTGGTGCAAGCCTCTCGGAGTTGGAATAAACGTTTTGATAGTGTGATCAAAGCATATGGTCTTATACAGACTTTTGGAGAAGCCTGTATTTACAAGAAAGTGAGTGGGAGCTCTGTAGCATTTCTAATATTATATGTGGATGACATATTATTGATTGGAAATGATATATAATTTCTCGATAGCATAAAAGGATACTTGAATAAGAGTTTTTCAATGAAAGACCTCGGTGAAGCTGCTTATATATTGGGCATCAAGATCTATAGAGATAGATCAATACGCTTAATTGGACTTTCACAAAGCACACACCTTGATAAAGTTTTGAAGAATTTCAACATGGATCAAGCTAAGAAAGGGTTCTTGCCTGTGTTACAAGGTGTGACGTTGAGTAAGACTCAATGCCCGACCACTGCAGAAGATAGAGAGAAAATGAAAAGTGTTCCCTATGCTTCAGCCATAGGCTCTATCATGTATGCAATGTTGTGTACTAGACCTGATGTGTGCCTTGCTATTAGCCTAGCAGGGAGGTACCAAAGTAATCCAGGAGTGGATCACTGGACAGCGGTCAAGAACATCCTGAAGTACATGAAAAGGACCAAGGATATGTTTCTCGTTTATGGAGGTGACAAAGAGCTCATCGTAAATGGTTACATTGATCCAAGCTTTGACACTGATCCGGACGATTCAAAATCACAAACCGGATACGTGTTTATATTAAACGGTGGAGCTATCAGTTGGAGCAGTTCTAAACAGAGCGTCGTGGCGGGATCTTCATGTGAACCGGAGTACATTGCTACTTCGGAAGCAGCGAATGAAGGAGTCTGGATGAAGGAGTTCATATCCGATCTAGGTGTCGTACCTAGTGCATCGGGTCCAATGAAAATCTTTTGTGACAATACTGGTGCAATTGCCTTGGCAAAGGAATCCAGATTTCACAAGAGAACCAAGCACATCAAGAGACGCTTCAACTCCATCCGGGATCAAGTCCAGGTGGGAGACATAGAGATTTGCAAAATACATACGGATCTGAATGTTGCAGACCCGTTAACTAAGACTCTTCCACGAGCAAAACATGATCAGCACCAAGGCTCCATGGGTGTTAAAATCATTACTGTGTAATCTAGATGATTGACTCTTGTGCAAGTGGGAGACTGAAGGAAATATGCCCTAGAGGCAATAATAAAGTTATTATTTATTTCCTTATTTCATGATAAATGTTTATTATTCATGCTAGAATTGTATTAACCGGAAACATAATACATGTGTGAATACATAGACAAACATAGTGTCACTAGTATGCCTCTACATGACTAGCTCATTGATCAAAGATGGTTAAGTTTCCAAACCATAGACATGAGTTGTTATTTAATCAATGGGATCACATCATTAGGAGAATGATGTGATTTACTTGACCCATTCCATTAGCTTAGCACTTGATCATAAAGACGTACGAGTACATCAACCGCGTTGTCATAACGCTTCCTCTTAACAGTCTACGAGGGTACGTGGACGACACTCTCCCCTCTTGTTGCTACGCATCAACATGATCCTGCGTGTGAGAAGGATTTTTTTGAAATTACTACGTTCCCCAACACCCGCTATAGAGGCGCCGCACACCCTCTCTGCTTCACAGATGAGGTGCTGGATCACGAATTCCCCGAGGGGTTCAAGCCCGTCAATATTGAATCATACGACGGAACAACCGATCCCGCAGTATGGATTGAAGATTTTATTCTCCACATCCACATGGCCCGAGGAGATGACCTCCACGCCATCAAATACCTCCCATTAAAGCTCAAAGGACCTACTCACCACTGGCTGAACAGCCTGCCTAAAAATTCCATTGGCAGCTGGGAGGACTTGAAAGAAGCCTTCCTCGATAACTTCCAAGGTCCATATGTCCGGCCACCCGATGTCGATGACCTAAGCCACATAGTTCAACAACCTGGAGAATCAGCCAGAAAATTCTGGACTAGGTTCCTAACCAAAAAGAACCAGATCGTTGACTGTCCGGATGCGGAAGCCCTAGCGACCTTTAAACATAGCATCCGTGACGAATGGCTAGTCCACCACCTCGGCCAAGAAAAGCCAAGGTCCATGGCAGCCCTCACGGCACTTATGACCCGCTTTTGCATGGGAGAGGATGGTTGGCTGGCTCGCAGTACAAACATAACCAACGAAGCAGGCCCCTCTAAGGCCAAAAATAGCACCAGCAAGCTCCGACGCAACAGACACAAACGCCGAAGCAATGGCGATAACACCAAGGACACCACAGTTCACGCCGGATTCAGCGGCTCCAAATCCGACCAGCGAAAGAAGCCCTATAAAAGGAACGGTGGAGGACCATCCAGCTTGGACCGCAAACTTGATCATCCGTGCCAGATACATGGCACCCCAGACAAACCGGCCAACCATACTAACAGAGATTGCCGGGTCTTTAAGCAAGCCAACATGGCAAATAGCAGAAACAAGGAATGGGAATCGCAGAGCGAGGACGAAGACGAGGAGCCCCGGCAGCCGAACACTGGGGGGCAGAAGAAATTCCTGCCTCAAGTCAAAATGGTGGACATGATATATGCTACACACATCCCCAAAAGGGAGCGCAAGCGCGCACTTAGGGACGTTTATGCGGTATAGCCAGTCGCCCCAAAGTTCAACCCATGGTCGTCATTCCCGATCACCTTTGATCGTCATGATCATCCAACTAGCATCCGTCATGGAGGTTCGACTGCATTGGTACTCGACCCAATCATTGACGGATTCCACATGACACGAGTCCTAATGGACGGTGGTAGCAGCCTCAACCTGCTCTATCGGGATACAGTACGCAAAATGGGCATTAATCCCTCACGAATCAAGCCCACGATAACTACCTTTAAAGGAGTTATACCAGGCGTAGAAGCCCGTTGTACAGGCTCGATCATGCTGGAGGTGGTCTTCGGTTCCCCAGATAACTTCCGAAGCGAAGAGCTAATCTTCGATATCGTCCCCTTCCGCGGCGGCTACCACGCACTGCTCGTACGAACCGCGTTTGCTAAATTCAATGCGGTACCACATTATGCTTATCTCAAGCTCAAGATGCCTGGTCCATGCGGCGTCATTACAGTAAATGGAAATACGGAATGTTACCTCCGCATAGAGGAGTGATACGTCTCCGTCGTATCTACTTTTCCAAACACTTTTGCCCTTGTTTTGGACTCTAACTTGTATGATTTGAATGGAACTAACCCGGACTGATGCTGTTTCAGCAGAATTACCATGGTGTTGTTTTATGTGCAGAAAACAAATATTCTCAGAATGACCTGAAACTCCACGGAACATCTTAGAAAAAACAATGAAAAAACCTCGCCAAAGATGAAGACCAGGGGGCCCTCACCCTTCTCACGAGGGTGGGCCCCCCCCTAGGGCGTGCCCCCCTACCTCGTGCCCCCCTGGAAACCCTCCAACGCCAACTCCAACTCTATATATTTTCTTTCGGAGAGAAAAAAATAAGAGAGAAGAAATCATCACGTTTTACGATACAGAGCCGCCGCCAAGCCCTAAAACCTCTCAGGAGGGCTGATCTGGAGTCCGTTCGGGGCTCCAGAGAGGGGGATTCGTCGCCGTCGTCATCATCAACCATCCTCCATCACCAATTTCATGATGCTCACCGCTGTGCATGAGTAATTGCATCATAGGCTTGCTGGACGGTGATGGGTTGGATGAGATTTATCATATAATCAAGTTAGTTTTGTTAGGGTTTGATCCCTAGTATCCATTATGTTCTGAGATTGATGTTGCTATGACTTTGCTATGCTTAATGCTTGTCACTAGGGCCCGAGTGCCATGATTTCAGATCTGAACCTATTATGTTTTCATGAATATATGTGAGTTCTTGATCCTATCTTGCAAGTCTATAGTCACCTACTATGTGTTATGATCCGGCGACCCCGAAGTGACAATAATCGGGACCACTCCCGGTGATGACCATAGTTTGAGGAGTTCATGTATTCACTATGTGCTAATGCTTTGTTCCAGTTCTCTGTTAAAAGGAGGCCTTAATATCCCTTAGTTTCCAATAGGACCCCGCTGCCATGGGAGGGTAGGACAAAAGTTGTCATGCAAGTTCTTTTCCATAAGCACGTATGACTATATACGAAATACATGCCTACATTACATTGACGAATTGGAGCTAGTTCTGTGTCACCCTATGTTATGACTGTTACATAATGAACCGCATCCGGCATAATTATCCATCACTGATCCGGTGCCTATGAGTTTTCCATATACTGGTTCTCGCTTATTTACTTTTCCGCTGCTACTGTTACAATCACTACAAAATACCAAAAACATTACTTTTGCTGTCTTTACTTTTGTTGCCGCTACCGCCACTATCATATTACTTTGCTACTAAACACTTTGCTGCAGATACTAAGTTTCCAGGTGTGGTTGAATTGACAACTCAGCTGCTAATACCTGAGAATATTCTTTGGCTCCCCTTGTGTCAAATCAATAAATTTGGGTTGAATACTCTACCCTCAAAAGCTGTTGCGACCCCCTATACTTGTGGGTTATCAAGATTAATTTCTGGCGCTGTTGCCGGGGAGCATAGCTCTATTCTTTGAGTCACTTGGGATTTAGATCAGCTGGACACTATGAAGAACTTAAGAGATCCAAAAACCAAGATCTATCCCTCAACTACAAGGGGAGGTAAGGAACTACCATCTAGCTCTGCACTTGATTCACCTTCTGTTATGAGTAAGTTTGCGACACCTACACCTGCTTCTGCTATTCATTCTGATATGTCGCATATTATTGATGATGCCACTTCTGCTATGCATGATACTTATGATGAAAGTGCTTCTATGCCTGATACTACTGTGCCCCTTGGTGAATTTCTTGATGAACAAATTGCTAGGGCTAGAGAAAAAGAAATTATTGAATCTGAATACGATGACGATAGTGATGATGAAAATATGCCTGTTATTCCTGAGGGCTATCTTTTTGATATGGAATCTTATGCCGCTATTTTAGCTTGCAAAGATAGATATGAGCTTAAGAGGTTATTAATTAAATGGAACAAAGAATCACTTAGAGATAAAATGAAACCCGACCCTGCTTTTGCTACTTCACCTATTTGTGTTCCTGATAAGGATTATGAATTCTCTGTCGATCCTGATATAATTACTTTGGTGGAATCTGATCCGTTTTATGGCTATGAATCTGAAACTGTTGTGGCACATCTTACTAAGTTAAATGATATAGCTGCCCTGTTTACTAATGATGAGAGATCGCGTTACTTTTATATACTTAAAATATTTCCATTCTCATTAAAGGGTGATGCTAAGATATGGTTTAATTCTCTTGATCCTGGTTGTGTGCGTAGTCCCCAGGATATGATTTATTACTTCTCTGCTAAATATTTCCCTGCTCATAAGAAACAAGCTGCTTTGAGCGAAATATACAACTTCATGCAAATTAAAGAAGAGAGTCTCCCACAAGCTTGGGGGAGGCTTCTCAAGTTACTTAATGCTTTGCCTGATCATCCTCTTAAGAAACCTGAAATACTTGATATCTTTTATAATGGACTAACTGATGCTTCCAGAGATTACATGGATAGTTGTGCTGGTTCTCTTTTCAGGGAAAGAACACCGGATGAAGCTGAAATTCTATTGAATAATATGTTGACAAATGAAAATAATTGGGCACCTCTTGAGCCAGCTCCTGAGCCATCTCCCGCTCCAATTACTGAGTCTATTCCTAAACCAACTCCGAAGAAGAGAGGTGTTTTATTTCTCAGTCCCGAAGATATGCAAGAGGCAAAGAAATCTATGAAAGAAAAAGGTATTAAAGCTGAAGACGTTAAGAATTTACCTCCTATTGAAGAAATACATGGTCTTAATATACCGCCTATTGAAGAAACATATGATCTTAATTATTTATTTATTGAAGAACCTCCTGATCCCGATATCCCGACACAGGTAGTAAAGGTAAATTCTCTCTATAGATATGATAAAGCTGAAGTCCCTCCTACTAAAATTGCTAGTTAGTGCTTGGATGAGTTTGATAACTTTATGTTTAAGCAAGGCAACTTCAATGCTTATTTTGGTAGAGAATTAAAAGAAAATGCTTATATGATTAGACGCTTGGGTGATTATATGGCTAATATTAAAGGTGAACTTAAACTTGTTAGCAAACATGCTTCTATGGTTACCACTCAAGTAGAACAAGTACTTAAGGCTCAAAAAGAAGTGCTTGATGAAATGAATAGTAAGAAAAATGATTATGTTGTTAGAGTGGCTACTAGAACTGGTAGAATGACTCAGGAACCTTTGTATCCTGAAGGCCACCCTAAGAGAATCGAGCAAGATTCTCAAAGAAATAATATTGATGTTCCTAGTTCTTCTAAAAAGAAGAAGAAAAATGATAGAACTATGCAAACTTCTAGTGAACCTATTGCTGAACCACCTGATAATCCAAATGATATCTCTATGTCTGATGCTGAAACACAATCTGGTAATGAACATGAACCTAATGAAAATATTAATGATGATGTTCATGATGATGCTCAACCTAGTAATGATAATGATGTAGAAATTGAACCTGCTGTTGATCTTGATAACCCACAATCAAAGAATCAACGTTATGATAAAAGAGACTTTGTTGCTAGGAAACATGGTAAAGAAAGGGAACCTTGGGTTCAGAAACCCATGCCTTTTCCTCCGAAACCATCCAAGAAAAAGGATGATGAGGATTTTTAGCGCTTTGCTGAAATGATTAGGCCTATCTTTTTGTGTATGCGATTAACTGATGTGCTCAAAACAAATCCTTATGCTAAATATATGAAGGATATCATTATTAATAAAAGAAAGATACCGGAAGCTGAGATTTCCACCATGCTTGCTAATTATACTTTTAAGGGTGGAATACCAAAGAAACTTGGAGATCCCGGAGTACCTACTATACCTTGCTCCATTAAAAGAAATTATATTAAAACTGCTTTATGTGATCTTGGAGCCGGTGTTAGTGTTATGCCTCTCTCTTTATATCGTAGACTTGACTTGAATAAGCTGACACCTACCGAAATATCTTTGCAAATGGCTGATAAATCAACTGCTATACCTGTCGCTATTTGTGAGGATGTGCCTGTTGTGGTTGCAAACGTTACTATTTTAACGGACTTTGTTATACTTGATATTCCCGAGGATGATAGTATGTCTATTATTCTTGGAAGACCTTTTCTTAATACTGCAGGGGCTGTTATTGATTGCAACAAAGGCAATGTCACTTTTCATGTTAATGGTAATGAGCATACGGTAAACTTTCCGAGGAAACAACCTCAAGTTCATAGTATCAACTCTATTGGAAAAATTCCATCGATTATATTTGGAGGTTTTGAATTTCCTCTACCAACTGTCAAGAAGAAATATGATATACTTATTATTGGGGATGTGCATATCCCCATTGAGGTAACTTAGTGTTATTCGAAATTTCTCCGGTTTCATGATTATCGGAACGAGTTTGTTAACAAGACTTGATCAACCTTGTTAGTGGATTCTTTTTGATGAGCATGAGATGGATGAAACTAGAAGCACAAACTTCTGTACCCTCTCTGTACTTTCTGTTATTTATATTAAATAAAGTAAAAATAATATTTTCTATCTGTTTCCTGACTTATCCGTGCAATATAAAAATATCCCGAAAATAAAAGTCCTCAGAATGCCATGCCAATTTAATATGATTTTTTCAGGAATATTTGAGGATTTACTGTGCAAAAATTACCGCGAGAGGAGCTGCCACCTGGCCACGAGGGTGGTGGGCGCCCCCCCTAGGGCGCGCCCCTGCCTCATGGGCCCACGGTGGCCCTCCTCCACTTATCCCAACACACATCTTCTTCCTCTGTCTCACACAAACCTGCAAAACCAACTCAAGCATGAGTTCCAGCCACTTTTGCTACGATTTTTGATCTTCTTGCTCAAAGAACCTCTCGCAAAACTGCTTGGGGAGATTGTTCCTTGGTATGTGACTCCTCCGTTAGTCCAATTAGTTTTTGTTCTAGTGCTTTATTCTTTGCAAATTTTTGCTGCATAGGTGACCATGTTCTTGAGCTTGCATGTCAAATTTATATGGTTCCAAGTAGTTCTAATGCTTGATTTAGGCTCTAGGCACTTGTAGGAGTAGTTGCTATCAATATTATTGAAGTTGGTTCATTTTGTTTGAAGTTACTAAAAATTTCAGATTGTTTCAGAAAAATAATGAGGAGATTTTTGAGGGGCTCGTCGAGCCAAAGCTCGAAGGAAAAGGCACCGAAGCCTAAGTATAATTTGCCGCACACCACGGAGATTCGGGTGTGTGAATGGCCTTCTGAAGATTTCTTGAGAGCAGCCGATATATATGAAGATTTTCATGAATTGGTTCACAATGCAAGCCTCACCGCTTTCCTCCAAGACCAATGCGATCAGTATCTCTTACTCACAAATACTTTTCTGCAAAACTTTCATTTTCATTCTAGGAACTCACCACCTACGGTGGAGTTTCATTTATATGATGAGCATAAGGAGATGTCACTTTATGATTTCTGTCGGATTTGTTTAATCCCTTTTGAGGGCAAGACAGAAGAACCACATCATGATGATGTGGCTGGATTTATTGATACTATCACTGTAGGAGAAACTAGGAAGGTTTCCGATGCACGAATCACTAGCATACATTTTCCTGTTTTACGTTACTTTGCATTATTTGCTATTCGTTGTTTAATTGGACGCGGAAACAGTGGAAACCTTAGCATCCCTGATATAATTATTCTGCACCACGGTTTATATGGTGATAACACTTTTAGTATGGGCGGTATTATTGCTAGACGGTTAAGTATGAACCGTACTAAGGGTCCCATCTTTGGAGGCGTCTATGCCACACGCCTAGCTGCACATTTTAACATACCTATTAGGCATGCTGAGAAGGAAGAAAAGGTGCTGTCCCGTGTTTATCTAGATCATAAAAGTATGGTGGCACATGATTTTATTGTTAAGAATAGGGCAGGAGAGCTTAAATATCAATTGTTCTTTAACAAACATCATCCTGAGACTATTATCCTGCCTGCTCCTTCTTTGTTTAATTTTGTAGGACCCTACCTCGTTACGTGGGCTGCCGTCCAAGCTTACAAGAATCCTGCACCAGCCCCGGAACAGGAACCACAAGATGAGCCTCCACGACAATCTGTTTATTCTTGGGATCCAGAGATGACTGTCAGCCAGTGGCAGTCAGAGTCTTCTTCTTCATCACAGTATGATCCCAACTATTCCTCCTCATCACAGTACGACCCCAACAACTATTATTATGGATATCCGCCAGGCCAGCCGTGGCCATAGACCAACTTAGGCCAAAAGCCTAAGCTTGGGGGAGTACGTATTTCTCACCGACATTACATTTATGTTCACACACACTCATTGCTAGATGTCGGTGCTCATACTTTTTCACTGTAATATCCATGCTAGTTAATTTTCTTTTTCCTGCTTTATTCTTATGTGTTTGTTAAACCTTAAGAAAAACAAAAAAAAATTAGTAGTAGCTTATTTTTCTGCTGTAGTAGTAATAATTAAAAAGAAAACCCAAAAATATTTCTCGTTCTTCTTTTGCTTGTTGGGAGCTTTCCCGTGTAAATAGTTTTATTTCTTTTCTTTGGGGGTCAGTAGGAGAAGACCATAATTAAATTGTTGAAGTGGCTCTTATATGCATTATTGTTGATTTAACCCAGAGCCCATATTGCCTTGTCTTCTCCTGTTTATTGAATGCTCGCAGATTCCAGCTTAGTCCAATGCACATGCACTCTTATTATTATTCACACCGTTCGGTCGTGCAAGTGAAAGGAAATTATGATGATATATGATGGACTGACTAAGATGAGAAAAGCTGGTATGAACTCGACCTCTTTTGTTTTTGTAAATATGATGAGTCCCTCGTTCTTGATTCAGCTTATTATGAATAAACATGTTTGCAATGACAATTAGAGATCATAGTTTGTTGTGCCATGCTTGATTAGCTATGAGTTATAATGGTTTACCTTGTGTGCCAACATGCTATTGAGATGATTATGATGTGGTATGATGGGGTGGTATCCTCCTTTGAATGATTTAAGTGACTTGATTTGGCACATGTTCATGCATGTAGTTGAAACAAAATCAACATAGCCTTCACGATATTTATGTTCATGGTGGATTATATCCTACTCATGCTTGCATCCAATGTTTATTAATTTTAATGCATGTACATGGCTGTTGTCGCTCTCTAGTTGGTCGCTTCCCAGTCTTTTGCTAGCCTTCACTTGTACTAAGCGGGAATACTGCTTGTGCATCCAATCCCTTAAACCCCAAAGTTATTCCAGATGAGTCCACCATACCTTCCTATATGCGGTATCTACCTGCCGTTCCAAGTAAATTTGTATGTGCCAAACTCTAAACCTTCAAATAATCATTCTGTTTTGTATGCTCGAATAGCTCATGTATCAACAAAGGCTGTCCTTATCTTCCGTGTTAGGCGGGTTATTCTCAAGAGGAGTGGACTCCGCTCCTCACTCACGAGAAAATGGCTGGTCACCGGGATGCCCAGTCCCATGCTTTATGCAAACTAAATCAAAATTAATTGCAAACAAAACTCCCCCTGGGACCTAATGTATGTTGGAGGCACTCGTTGTTTCGAGCAAGCCATGGATTGATGCTTGTTGGTGGAAGGGGAGTATAAACTTTACCATTCTGTTTGGGAACCGCCTATAATGTGTTTAGCATGGAAGATATCGCCATCTCTTAGTTGTTACGTTGACAATGAAAGTATACTGCTCAAAATACAATTTATCTCTATTTCAAAACCGAGCTCTGGCACCTCTACAAATCCCTGCTTCCCTCTGCGAAGGGCCTATCCATTTACTTTTATGTTGAGTCATCACCCTCTTATTAAAAAGCACTAGCTGGAGAGCACAACCGTCATTTGCATTCATCACTGTTAATTTATATTGGGTATGACTATGATTGGATCTCTTTTACCATGAATTACAATGTCTAGTCAGTCCTTGATCTTTAAAGGTGCTCTGCATTTATGTTTGCGGTCTCAGAAAGGGCTAGCGAGATACCATCTTGTTATATCATATTATGATTGTTTTGAGAAAGTGTTGTCATCCGAGATTTATTATTATGACTTGCTAGTTGATTATGCTATTGATATGAGTAATTATGAGACCTGAGAATTATTGCAAATGTGGTTAGTTATGATCTATGCTGAAAACTTGAATGCTGGCTTGACATAGTTACAACAACAAGAGCAAACAGAGTTTGTAAAAGTTTTTCTTTCAGTTTGTCAACTGAATTACTTGAGGACAAGCAAGGGTTTAAGCTTGGGGGAGTTGATACGTCTCCGTCGTATCTATTTTTCCAAACACTTTTGCCCTTGTTTTGGACTCTAACTTGTATGATTTGAATGGAACTAACCCGGACTAACGCTGTTTTCAGCAGAATTACCATGGTGTTGTTTTATGTGCAGAAAACAAATATTCTAGGAATGACCTGAAACTCCATGGAATATCTTAGCAAAAACAATGAAAAATCCTCACCAAAGATGAAGACCAGGGGGTCCACACCCTTCTCACGAGGGTGGGGGGAGCACCCCCCCTAGGGCGCGCCCCCTACCTCGTGGGCCCCCTGGAAACCCTCCGACGCCAACTCCAACTCTATATATTTGCTTTCGGAGAGAAAAAAATAAGAGAGAAGAAATCATCGCGTTTTACGATACGGAGCCGCCGCCAAGACCTAAAACCTCTCGGGAGGGCTGATCTGGAGTCCGTTCGGGGCTCCGGAGAGGGGGATTCGTCGCCGTCGTCATCATCAACCATCCTCCATCACCAATTTCATGATGCTCACCGCCCTGCGTGAGTAATTGCATCGTAGGCTTGCTGGACGGTGATGGGTTGGATGAGATTTATCATGTAATCGAGTCAGTTTTGTTAGAGTTTGATCCCTAGTATCCATTATGTTCTGAGATTGATGTTGCTATGACTTTGCTATGCTTAATGCTTGTCACTAGGGCCCGAGTGCCATGATTTCAGATCTGAACCTATTATGTTTTCATGAATATATGTGAGTTCTTGATCCTATCTTGCAAGTCTATAGTCACCTACTATGTGTTATGATCCGGCAACCCCAAAGTGACAATAATCGGGACCACTCCCGGTGATGACCATAGTTTGAGGAGTTCATGTATTCACTATGTGCTATTGCTTTGTTTCGTTTCTCTATTAAAAGGAGGCCTTAATATCCCTTAGTTTCCAATAGTACCCCACTGCCACGGGAGGGTAGGACAAAATATGGCATGCAAGTTCTTTTCCATAAGCACGTATGACTATATACGGAATACATGCCTACATTACATTGACGAATTGGAGCTAGTTCTGTGTCACCTTATGTTATGACTGTTACATGATGAACCGCATCTGGCATAATTATCCATCACTGATCCGATGCCTACGAGTTTTCCATATACTGGTTCTCGCTTATTTACTTTTCTGCTGCTACTATTACAATCACTACAAAATACCAAAAAATTACTTTTGCTGTCTTTACTTTTGTTGCCGCTACCGCCACTATCATATTACTTTGCTACTAAACACTTTGCTGCAGATACTAAGTTTCCAGGTGTGGTTGAATTGACAACTCAGCTGCTAATACTTGAGAATATTCTTTGGCTCCCCTTGTGTCGAATCAATAAATTTGGGTTGAATACTCTACCCTCGAAAGCTGTTGCGATCCCCTATGCACCATAATCTAACCGCCAACCCCTGGACATCGGTAAGAAGGTCTGGACTAGACTGCAATAGGGCAGCTCGGTTCGTCAAGAGCTAAATTAGTAAATTCGGCCTCCGTCCTGGCCCCGATGAGGAAAGGGTATCCGTAACGCGCGTACATAATTACGCACTCAAAACCCCATGGGTACTGACAGAGGCATAACTTGCTCGAGATCCATAGTGCGGCTTGACCGACCCTGGGATTCGCACGCCTTTATTTTTTCTTTTTATTATCACGGGTCTTTTCTCTTTTCGAGGTCTATGCGGACGACCCGCTTGCAGAACACACCAAGGAGGCAAGAAGCTCTGGCATACAAGGGAATCCCAAGGTGGTCTCTATTAAACGATTTCCATACTTGTTTTACATACCCGCACGTAGCTCGCCCTTGGTTGCGACATGTTAAATAGCTTTACTTGCTTATCACATTACTCGCACAAAGTACGCCTCGACGTACTAATTACATCACAATGGTGAATAAATGGTGGCATCAACTTATTACTTATTTTTTCCTGTTTCCTCACCTTTGTGTATATTACTTATTACATGCATACACTATGGTACGTATTACAGTGCCAGGCGCTTCATTACACCCCGTATTACAGAAATAAAAGTCCGAACACTTTTCCAGTATAGTTCGGCACCCCGAACTTATAGCATTATATGCATCGGCTCCGAATCATGTCTTTGGTCAATAGTTGGGTTGCCCGGCTCCTGTGCTTACTACCTTACGTTCCGCTATATCGGCTAGGGTAGTAAAGGGAGAACTACTGCGATTGTGTCCCGATTCTTCCGGACGAGCACCTCAGTAGAGAAAGCCAAAAACTGACTGTCATGATGCGGCGAGAGCCGGTCAGCTGTTCGAGAGGTTCCAAATTGTTAGAGATTTTTTCCGCTTCTTGCGAAGAATCGGTCCCTCCGATTAGGCGTGTATATGCCCCTAGTGTGGCCTTCCGAATAGCAGGGGCTTCGCCAACTTTTTTAATTGTCAAACTCCTATGGCTAAGTGAGGGCGGTAAAGGCCGCATAGTTTGATTGCCTTGTTCGTTGCACTAAACACCTCCTTTAAGGACCAGAATGTGGAGTATAGAGTGTTTAGATTTATCCCGAACACCCCCGTACTATCTACGTGGGGGCAGAAGCCGACGACTGGTCAACCCTCAGATTTCATAAACGGCCGCACAGGAGGTAAAATGTAAATAACAAGCATTATAATACATAACATCATTGTTCCATCTTACAGGACATGATAATACAAATGTTCTCATGGGAATATGATATCCTTCGAACATTGTTCCGCCACAAGGCGGGATCCCTCTAGGACGCCATCAAAATAGAGCTCGGGTCGGTGCTGCTCCTTGCCCTCCAGCGGTCCCTCGGTCATCAGCTTCTTGGCATCCAGCTTTGCCCAATGCGTCTTGACGCGGGCAAAGGCCATACGCGCACCTTCAATGCAGACCGCGCTTCACGATTTCGAGCCGCGGACAGGCATTTACAAGCTACTTAACAAGTCCGAAATAGCTGCTAGGTACAGGCTCGAGAGGCCACAACCAGACTATCAGGTCCTTCATGGCTAGCTCTGCCGACTTGTGCAGCTCGACCAACTGCTTTAGCTGGTCGATGAAGGGCAACGGATGTTCGGGTCCAAGATACTGGGACCAGAATAGCTTCTCCGTAGACATCCCTTCTTCGGCTCTGTAATGCTCGGCAGCATCCGATATACTGCACGGCAGATTCGTAAACGCCCCTGGAAAACTCGAATTCGGATAAGTACAAGGAACGTTTCTTCTACATACTTGTTGTGCATGGTGAAAGAATTACCCACCCGCAATCTCCTTGGCTGCCTAAATTTCCTGGAGGGCGTTCTAGGCTTCAGCTCGTGCATCCTGTGCGCTCTGGCGGGCCTTCGCCAGTTCGGACTCTTGTGCCTTACAATCACGCTCCAAGGACTCAAATCTCTTGATCGCTCCCTGGAGCTGTTGCTGCGCCTCGCCAACCTGGGCCCCGTGCTTCTCGCGCGCGGCACGTTCCTTGGCCGCTTTGTCCTCGACCTCGGCCAACGCCTTCTTGAGTGTTGCCACCTCAGTCGTGGCCCCTAATAAAGTTCATGACAACTCAGTCTGGACGAACTATTCATTTTTTCTTAAAAGGTACCAGCAGATCAGCACATACCTTGGCTATCCTCTAGCTGCTTCTTTACGAGGCCGAGCCCTTCCTTGGCCCGCTCCAGTTTCCGCTTCAGTCCGGAGACCTCTGCAGCATGAGTGGTGGCAGCCTGCAACGACACCTGCTTATTCACAAAGACAACTTATGTTAGACTCCTGCGATATTTCTTTTGATCCTCTGTTCTCCTTTTTCTTTCCGGACACCAAACAAAGCATCAGGGGCTACTGTCTATACTGTGATATTCTTCCTACAAACACATTACTTACCTCAAAGCCTGATAGAAGGCTAGTGCAGGCTTCGGTTAGTCCGCTTTTCACGAACTGGACCTTCTCTATTACCGTGCCCATAAGGGCGCGGTGTGCATCCACAACAGAGGCGCCTCGTAGCGCCTCCAGCAGGTTATCCGGTGCCTCTAGTTGGATAGAGGTCACCGGCGGAACAAGCACATTCCCTCCTTTCGGGGCATGCCGTTCGCTGGACTCCGGAGCCGCACAGGTCTCCGGAATGGTATCCGGCTCTGGCCCGAAGGGAACCCACCCCCCGTCGCCATTCCCCACAGGGGCTTTTTCCACCATGCGTCCGACGATTGAGGAATCGTCCTGGGGCACCACCCCGACGATCTCCGGAAGCCCCCCTGGTCAGGGAAGGTCTTTTGCGACACCACCTCATCATCACCCTTGGGAAAGACGGAATGAGCAGGTGGCGGAGACATGCTAGCCATCTCCTTTGAGTCTAGAGATCCCTCTGACGAGGATCGCGGGGAGCCACCGCGTGCGGGACTGCAATAACAAGGTTTAAGGTCTATCAATATTACAAACCGGGAAGGCTAGATGTTTTCGGATCCTTGTACTTATGAGGCGGCCCGAGGCTTGGTCTGGCGAGGTCGCTCCGGACTACTGTCAACATCCCTCACGGAGTTATCCGTGTGGGAGCCTCTAACCCTCTTAGGCGCTTTCACCTCCGGATTTGTGGGGGCCGCTCTCTTCTTCCTCAACACTTCAGGTGGGGAATCGCTCTCTTCTTCCACCCCACTTTAGGTGGGGAGTCGCTTTCTTCTTCCTCTTCGTCGTCGTTGTCAGCGGATGAAGAGGGAGTCTCGTCTTCGGACATCATGTCCGGAGCGCCTTTTTGGCGAGGGCCCTTCTTGGCCCCTTTGGCCGCTTTCTTGGCTGTCTTCTCTGGCACCTCATAAGGTGCTGGAAAAAGCATTTTCGTCAACAATGGGAATTCTTGTTCTTCGGACAGCAGAGCCGGACTGTTAATCCCCTCCGCTATCTTGATCCAGGCTTGAAAACACGGGTAGGAAGGCTTAGGATTTTTCTCAAAATATGCTAGTAAAGGGTACGCCTTGAAAACATTAAAAGAGCTTACTGGGTTAGCCTGGCGTTTTAAGCTAAGCCCGCGATCTTCGGTCGTGGGAGGTGGCGTCTCACCGGCCTTGAAGAGCACTTTCCAGATTTCTTCATGCGTCGTGCCGAAGAGCTCTAGTAGCGTCTGGTGCTTGGCCGGATCGTACTCCCACAGATAGCAAGTCTGGCGTTGGCACAGAAGGACCCGGCGAATGAGCATGACCTGGACCACGTTGACGAGTTTGATCTTCCTATGTATCATGTTCTGGACACACGTCTGGAGCCCAGTCAGCTCGTCTGAGGGACCCAGGTTAGGCCCCTCTCTTGCCAGGAGGTGAGCCGCATCGGGAGTCCAGATCTAAATTCGGGGGCCGCCACCCAGTTGGCGTCGCGCGGCTCGGTGATATAGAACCGCCCCGATTGCCACCCTTTCACCGTCTCCGTGAACGAGCCTTCGGGCCAGGTAACATTGGGCATCTTGCCCACCATGGCGCCTCCGCACTCTGCTTGTTGGCCGCTCACCATCTTCGGCTTCATGTTGAAGGTCTTCAACCGTAGGCCGAAATGAGGCGGGATGCGGAGGAAGGCCTCGCACACGACAATGAATGCCGTGATGTTGAGGATGAAGTTGGGGGCTAGGTCATGGAAGTCTAGCCCGTAGTAAAACATCAGTCCACAGACGAAGGGTGGAGAGGAAGCCCAGCCCGCGGATGAAATGTGTGAGAAAAACAACCCTCTCGTGGGGCTCTGGAGTAGGGACGATCTGTCCCTTATTTGGGAGTCGGTGAGCGATCTCCTTGACCAGATATCCGGCCTCCCAAAGCGCCTTGATATCCTTCTTCTTAATAGAGGAGGCCATCCACTTACCCCCAGCTCCGGATCCGGACATTTTTGGAGTGCTTTCTCGATTGAGGGAAAAGCTAGAAGCGCTGGAGCTCAGGGACGGAAGGACTGAGGAGTGGCTGAGGTGTGGGTGAAGGTAGGGACTTCTTATCCCCTTATAAAGGCCATGAATATCAAGCGTCTTCCCACTCACCTTGAACTCTCCTATTCACAAGGGTCGTGCAAAACGGCACGGTTGGGTCACCCACGCCCGTATTGGTGAGAATCCCGTAATAAGGGGGCACGATCTCTACTTCGACAAGACGTGCCAATGGCAACCGCGTCTCGAAACATGGAGCGGCAGACGAAAAATAGTTCGAAATTATGACTGGACAGACGTGATACCATATTGTAAAAGCTGTCAGTGGATTAGACTCATGTAAAAATATATATTCTCTCTACGGTTATGTATGGTGTGTATGACAGGTCCAGATACTATCATCGCATCTGAAGACTATCTTGAAGTTCGGATAGAAGGGAACCCGCCTTGCAATGCCGAAGACAATCTGCGCGCCGGACTCCTCGTCATTGAAGCTAGGTTCAGGGGCTACTGAGGGAGTCCTGGACTAAGGGGTCCTCGAGCGTCCGGCCTGTTATCCATGGGCCGAATCGATGGGCTGTGAAGATATGAAGGCCGAAGACTGTACCTGTGTCCGGATTGGACTCTCCATGGCATGGAAGGAAAGCTTGGCAACCGATTATGAAAATCCCTTCTTATGTAACCGACTCTATGTAAACCCTAGATCCTCCCGGTGTCTATATAAACCGGAGGGGTTAGTCCGGAAAGGATATATTCATTACCATGGTCATATAGGCTAGGCTTCTAGGGTTTAGCCATCACGATCTCTTAGTAGATCAACTCTTGTAACACTCATATTAATCAATATCAATCAAGCAGGACGTAGGGTATTACCTCCATAGAGAGGGCCCGAACCTGGGTAAACATCGTGTCCCCTGTCTCCTGTTACCATCGATCCTAGACGCACAGTTCGGGACCCCCTACCCGAGATCCGCCGGTTTTGAAAACCGACAGATGCCCTCTTCTTTCTTTCCAAAGTGGCTTGTCATCCCCATATCCATCCCAAGACTTTGCCATTTCCACCTTGGACCAAATCCCAATATTCTTTTTATTGGGAATATTCCTTTTCTATTAAAGGAATAACTCAATTTGCCCTAGGTTGTGAAGCAACCTATATTTCCATCACTCCTAAAATTCCCAAATAATTCTCATAAATTGTTTGGGTCATGTATTCCTCAAATATGGTAAAATATTTCACTTGCCATGTTTTCCATCATGCTCAAAACATTCACTCCCTATTCTGTCCTAAATACTACATTGTGAAGCAAGTGCTATTTATGTTTGCCCAATTGACTCCAAACTTCTTGGAAATATTTTCATGTCCATATCATTGCCACATGCCAAAATTAAACTTCATTTGCCTAGTGATTACTTATCATCAATGATTTTCCCAAGTTTCTGTCCAGAAAGAAACTTTGTGAAGGAGGTACAAGCTAGGCATTTCCAAATGAATTGAAATTTATGCATGACCTCAATATCATCATATCATAGACCTCCACCAAATTTGAGCTCGTGTCATGCCACCCTGTGAGCTCATCTTCAATTCTTTGATTTTGTCCAAATTTTCAGTTAATGAAGCAAGTATATTTAATCTTGCTCCATTCTGTCTGAAAATTTTCCTAGGCCTTCTCCTACCTATATAACCTATCTCCACAATATTTGGGATCATTTCATCAAGCCATTTTCCCCTCAGGATTTTTCCCAATTTTCTGGACAGAGAGGATAGCTATGAAGGAAGTACCATTTTGGCTTGGCCAAATAGCATGAAATTCTTATGGAACTCTCATATGCCCAAATAATCTTGCCATGTTCATTTTCAGATCAAATGGTTACTCCTAGTGAGTGCCACTTCATCATTTTGATTCTGGACCAATTTAAGCAGGTGTGAAGCAACCATATTAAATCTTGGTCCATTCCCTTTCAAACTCTCCAGGATCGTAGTCCTTTCTTACCTAAACACCCCAGACAACTCCATTAACCCCAATCAGCGCCCCGTTGATCAGAAGTACTCAGCCAAGTTTGATGCAGCAAACTTCAGACGATCACTCACACCTATGCTTGGCACTTTTCCGTGATCCATCACCTCCCTCGGTCTCTATTATGCAGGGACTAGTCACTTGACAACTCCTCGCAGCCTCCCTTGTCCTCTTCGTGCCAGTGCCAGTGGTGACCACCGTTTTGGCGTGCAGCGGCCATGTCCAGAGCATCATTTTTTCTCGGCCCTGCTCGTGCTCGTCGTCTCCGCGCACGTGAGCCTGTCCAGCGTGTTCCCCACGTCGTCGCCGTCCCCTTGGACTCCTCTCCCCCTCCGACAGGGCTTTAATGGCGCTCGTCGCCGCGCGTCCATAGGCGCGCTGTAGCCGACCGTCGTCTTCTCCTCTGTTAGCTTCTTCGTTCCCTTGTCCCCGAGCTCTGCCTCGTCTCCGTGACCTCTGTGCCTTGTCCGCGTCCTCCCTCGTCGCCTTGCCACCCCTCCCCGTGACCCTTGACCGTGCGTGCCCGTCGCTGGAGCGCAGACACGTAGCCGCGCGCATGCCACCTCACCCCCTCGCCGCTCGGCTATATAGCCCCTTCCCGTGCCCATCGTTGGCCTCGTCCTAAATTGGCTCAAGCCGAGCCCTCCCCTTCCTTTCTTCCACCACCACCACCACGGCGAATCCCCTCAGCCCTTCTCCTCATCCGCCGGAGCACCATGGCCTCAGTTCCATCTTCACCGACACCGGCCGTCCGCGGCGGTCGAAGCCCCGCTCTCCTCCGTCGTCTCCGGCGACCAAGCCACCTACCAGTCGACGCGGCTCATCCTGCTGAGCGTTTTGGTAGGTCGGGCGCCGCCTACAGTGGCTGGAGTCACCGACGAACCTCGTCGGGGCGGCTACTCCCTCGGCCCAGCGCGGGTAGGCACGCGAGGAAGAAGGAGATGACGCCCTCCCTGCCACCTGGCCGCAGGCCCCGCATGTCAGCGAGACTAGGTCGGCCCTGAAACCTTCTGACTCGATTAAGTGGAGGCATAAACCCGTTAGTACGTTTTCGTTTTTAGAAAGCGTATTTACCATCTCCTTCAGCTGGAGTACGTTTTCTTTTATTGAAAGCGTATCCATCTCTGTTTCAGCCCAGAATACGTTTTCTTCGTCATAAAGCGTATTTCTAATTTTGCGCATCTGTCTTATCCACTCAGGGACTTGTTTGTGATGATATTTTTGCAGAAAAGTCCCTGATCTTCATCTCTTCACAACATTTTACCCGTAACTCCGATTGAGGTGAATCCAACGCCCACATCTTCGTCTCATCGAGCCCGTTCTGTTGGAACCATTTTCATTATGTTTTAGCATTTTGGAAATGACTATTTTGCCCGTTGTTGAGTGTGGATCCTTGTCCCCATTTGAGACCGTTTTGCCACGACGGTGGCCGTTGGTGCCTTTGGTAGGCACGGGGCCACCCACGACTTAGCCCAAAGGGGTGTTGGTCGGAGTGGCCGGGAGAGTGTCATGGCAGTAGGACGGTTTTGTCGGAATGCCATTGGTCCACCCGAATGGGAGTGCGAGGCCATGGGTTATGTGGTGTGGGTACAGTGTGCTAGCCTCTGTAGAGTGTGTTTTAACCTCTGCAGAGTGTGCTACCCAGATTAGGTAGGACGGTATAATCCTTGTGTGCCCATTGTTGAGTATGGATCCTTGTCCCCTTTTGGGACCGTTTTGCCACGACGGTGGCCGTTGGTTCCTTTGGTAGGCACGAGGCCACCCAGGACTTAGCCCAAAGGGGAGTTGGTCGGAGTGGCTGGGAGAGTGTCATGGCAGTAGGACGGTTTTGTCGGAATGACGTTGGTCCACCCGAATGGGAGTGCGAGGCCATGGGTTCTGTGGTGTGGGTACAGTGTGCTAACCTCTGCAGAGTGTGTTTTAATCTATCGTTAGCCGCGCCCGTGGATAAGGGCCCAGTTCGTAGTCGGTCACACTATGGGTCAACAGTAATAATAATAATTTGCTTAATAACAACCACGGTTCGATAATGAAAGAAGTTGGTTGATATTTACGTGATCGTGAGAGGATCACCGTGGTATCGAGGATATCACGTTGTGGATATTTGTGGCGTTATGCGAGAGTCAAGGGTAAAACTCAAGCTCCTTGTGGTCATGAATGATTACTACGGTATTGTTAATACCAAGCTTGATTGGATCCTGAGATGATCATGTGATGTCCGTGATGGTAAGTTTGTGCAGGTGATGGTTACGAGGTAACCCAAGAAGAGTAAGTTGGTGCATGATAGCGTCATCATGTTGCATGCTAGTATTATCATGTTCATATGTTTATGCCATGCTCGTATTGTTATAGCTGTATCATGTTGCACATGCCCTGTTGTTCTGATAGTATCGTGTTCATCTTTGCTTAATAGTCTGTAATTGCCATGCTGCTGTCTGTCTTGATTGCTTCTGGTTATTGTGAGCTTGCAAGTACATTCAATGTACTGACTTGGCGTGCCATGCCAGTTTGCAAGTCATGCCGGATTTGATTGCTTGTTTGCCGTGGATTCCTTGTTTGCGAGCTAGGATAAGCGTTCTAGCCAGAGTCCCTGCGGAGTGGAATTCACCACTGCTGTCGCTGCTCCGCTGCCAATAGTCATTCCCCTGCTTCATGTTGTTCTGCTGCTTGCATAGAGAAACCGTGGTAGGTGTAGTGTCGCCGTGCCGATGTAACCCCCCTTGTACCCATATAGATTGTAATAAAAAGCTATTTTGTTCTATGCTAAGCAGTGTCGTATTCCAAAAGACTTCTCCTCGATCTCTAGGCTGGAATACGGGGCGTTCTGGTTTCTCTAAGCGGGGGTGCCACAGGCTTAGTATTAGAGCAGGTCTGGCTGTAGGATGCCCTAGCCTGCGTGAACGTTTGAAACGGTAGTATAGACCCCAATTGATTTGTTGCACTTGATTGTTGCATTTGTTTGTTGCATAGCATGCATATAGAATATTATCTGGTCGCTTATAGTGATCTTGTGAGTGTAGGTGGTATCGGTTTCGATCTACTACCTGCACCCTCCTTCTTTGCATGCCTGCTCTTTGGTGTTTGGCGTCATCTCTGTCCTAGCAGAGTGATGCCCTGGTACCAAGTGTTCTAGACACCATTTGCAGGAGTTATGCTCAGGTATCGCGTCGATATCTTTCCGCCACCCACCCATATCGTTTCGGTGATAGACTTATCTCTGTCCCGAATCGTACTCTCCATCTCGTCCCTTTGGCAACCCTTACTGATCTTTGTTATCAGAAAAGGGCAATGCCAGCCAGCCTTTCTTTTCCACCCCTATCCTACCCTATCATTCCATTTCTTTGTACGTGTACGGTTTCCTTCCGTACGCTTGATAATGATGTGGTCATGACCTTTGTGTCTCGCTACATGATCACCAAGTCCGTCCTCGCCTCCGTATCCATCCAGTTGCAACCGGAGTTCAACCAGCGCTTTGGTGTAGCCTTGGTTACACCAATTCCTTCCACACATGGATTTCATTTTCTTGCTCACCGCCACAGCATATTAGATCATAACACCAGAGTTTCCGTGAGATTTGTGTGCTTAGGTATGCATGCATATTATTGTTGTGAGTTGCAGTAATATGTGATGTTGCTTGATATTTTTTTTATCATTAGTATGCTTGTGTGATTTTGTTTTCGTTGCTTCTTTTGCTTCATTCTTTGGGCCTACGGTGTGGCATTATTTTCCCCTTATTAAAGTTGCTCATCAACCAACACCAGACCTGAAGAATCAGTAAGGAATTCAAATACTTGGGAGCTCAGATAAACGGAATGAAGTTATCAGCAAACTACACTGAAATTTGGAATATCTCATCTGAATGCAAAAGGAATCTTGGGTGGACAGTCAGTATCATGTTTGTATTAGCGTGCACTCCTTCCAATAGTACGGATAATAAAGTTTGCCTCATGGTGCACTCTTCATGACAGAAATGATCAAATCAGCAAGAAGATAAGCTATGTGCAAGACCAACAGTATAATCTCAGTCATAGAAAGGAGGATAGTCCAGCAAACCCTGTTTCATGCAAGTAATCAACCGTAGAAATATTAAGATGGTATGCATATGTGGTAATCGGTCCGCATATCCATCTTCTGAAGCACGAAACCCAGTCTTCCTCAGCAAGATACTCTCGATGGTTTCCAACATAAGCCCTCCAATCATCCTCAGTACGACACTGGTGCAAGATAGTACATTGTGAATTGACAGCAGATGGCAGAATCAGATCCGCAACAGATGGTCAGAAGCAAGAATCAGTCAGAACACAAGTCTGCCTCGGGAATCATATTCTCAGATATATGTGGAGGAAGCCAGATATACGCCTCAGTGTGACAAAGGACTATGAAGATTGACGACAACACTGAGCTCTGTACAAGTATCGGTGCACCTGGAATATGATCCCGATGATCCCTTGTCTTCTTTTTCTCTAGTAATGGCACCACGCCTGTGTTCTGAGCCGTTTTTGGGTGTCCAAGGTGGATGCCGACTTTATATTTCTCTATTCAACAACCATCACCGGTTCTGAGCTGCTTTTCGGCCGTCTCGTACATCTATTGAGTTTCTTTTTGTGACAGTGGCCCTATGCTCTGAGCTGCTTTTCAGCCGTCTTAGGGAACTACCACTTTCTTCTTATCAACACGGTCTCATGCTCTGAGCTGCTTTTCGGCCGTCTTGAGCCGTGGTTGAGCCATTTCAGTGATGTCCTAGATCTAAGTTGTAAAGACCATTCTAGTGGCTACTAATTTATTTGCCGATTTGTTGCAAGGGTTTAGATGATCATTTTCCTACGGTTGAAACTTGAGGAACGATGAACATGCGATTTGAATGATGCTACTATGTCAGGAGATGAGGATAAAGGTACGCCTATTGGAATATTGCACCCGACAGAACCTATGGTCACACGAAGAAGCAATATGACCTCGCTCTTTCAACCAAGGATCCAGATCAAGAAAACAATAATGAAGGAGCAAGACCAGTGGTGCAGATATGAAAATGGTTGTGTGAACCATATGGTGCCGGGACCCCGGACAGTCTAAGTCAGTATCGACCGCCATGGATACTCACTTAAGGGGTCTACTCAAATTTTGGTAAGGAACCCATATCTAGACAACCCGCTCATTTAACTACATATGCTCAAGTTTGTCAATATCGAATATCTGGGTTGTGAAGTCAGACCAAAGGTCAATTCAATAGTCTGATTCCAGCGATTATGGTAAAGCATCACACAGCCTACTATCCCCATAGATATACCAACAAAATGAATGACCAGTATGAGGAATAACCGTCTCGAAGCATGTGCCCACACTTATGTGAATCACCGAAGGATAGCCTGCCTGGAAGAAATTTTTTCGCCAGAGCCACCGTCAGTCAAGGATGAGGATATTATCATATAAGGTCATACCCCTTATGCTGGCCATGATAGGTGACAATCAAATATTTGATATGAATCTGAGGCTCGACACAGTGGAGTCAGTTAGGATGATTCAAAAATTCCTGCGATAAGTTAAAGTTTGTCAGGAAAACGGTTATGTCTCAACTCTCTGTTTGGAACCCCAAGAACCTGCATTTAGTGGAGAAACCCAATGCAAGGAATCTGAGCTTGGGTGTTCATCAGGAAAAATCTGATCACCAAATTATGGAAGGTTGTCAGTACAGACACAACAATTGGTAATCACTCTCGGATTTGTGAGACGGGCAATTGGGGCCAGTATAAGCATGAAAATGTGAGGTAAGATCTGTCAGGATGAGGATACTGTGAAGCAAACCACCCCAGAGATAGACAGTCAGTTAGATAAAATCCAGCGGAGAACAATCAATAAGGAAAAAGGATACCCAAGCTGGAAACGGTTTCCTTAAGTCAGATATATTCATACTTGTTCCTTGAGCAACCAAATCTCGAGGACGAGATTTCTTTAAGGGGGGAAGAGTTGTCATAGCCTGATTTTTGGCTCTTTCTTTTTCGTTTGTTTTTCTGGATTTTTGCTTGAGTTTTCTTTTTCAGTGGCTTTGTGGTCTGGAAACTGAAGAAGATGCCCTCTTCTTTCTTTCCAGAGTGGATTGTCATACCCATATCCATCCCAAGACTTTGCCATTTCCACCTTGGACCAAATCCCAATATTCTTTTTAGTGGGAATATTCCTTTTCTATTAAAGGAATAACTCAATTTGCCATAGGTTGTGAAGCAACCTATATTTCCATCACTCCTAAAATTCCCAAATAATTCTCATAAATTGTTTGGGTCATGTTTTCCTCAAATATGGCAAAATATTTCACTTGCCATGTTTTCCATCATGATCAAATAATTCACTCCCTATTCTGTCCTAAATAGCACATTGTGAAGCAAGTGCTATTTATCTTTGTGTAATTGACTCCAAACTTCTTGGACATCTTTTCATGTCCATATCGTTGCCACATGCCAAAATTCAACTTCATTTGCCTAGTTATTATTTATCAATGATTTCCCAAAGTTTCTGTCCAGAAAGAAACTTTGTGAAGGAGGTACAAGCTAGGCATATCCAAATGAGTTGAAAGTTATGCATGAACTCAATATCATAATATCATAGACCTCCACCAAATTTGAGCTCATGTCATGCCTCCCCATGAGCTCATCTTCAATTCTTTGGTTTTGTCCCAATCTTCAGTTAATGAAGCAAGTATATTTTATCTTGCTCCATTATGTATGAATATTTTCCTAGGCCTTCTCCTACCTATATAACCTATATCCACAAGTTTTGGGATAATTTCATCTAGCCATTTCCCTTAAGATTTTTCCCAATTTTCTGGACAGAGAGGATAGCTATGAAGGAAGTACCATTTTGGCTTGGCCAAATGGCATGAAATTTTTATGGCACTCTCATTTGCCCAAATAATCTTGACATGTTCATTTTCAGCTCAAATGGTTACTCCTAGTGAGTGCCACTTCATCATTTTGATTCTGGACCAATTTAAGCAGTTGTGAAGCAACCATATTAAATCTTGGTCCATTCCCTTTCAAACTCTCCAGGATCATAGTCCTTCCTTACCTAAACACCCCAGACAACTCCATTGACCCCAATCAGCTCCTTATTGATCAGCAGTACTCAGCCAAGTTTGATGCAACAAACTTTAGACGATCACTCACACCTCTCCTTGGCACTTTTCCGTGATCCGTCACCTCCCTCTGTCTCTATTATGCAGGGACTAGTCACTTGAGAACTCCTCGTAGCCTCCCTTGTCCTCTTCGTGCCAGTGCCAGTGGTGACCACCATTTTGGCATGTAGCGGCCATGTCCAGAGTGTCGTTTCGCCTCGGCCCTGCTATTGCTCGTCGTCTTCGCGCACGTGAGCCTGTCCAGCGTGTTCCCCGCATCATCGCCGTCCCCTTGGACTCCTCTCCCCCTCCGACAAGGCTTTAATGGCACTCATTGCCGCGGGTCCACGGGCGCGCTGTAGCCGACCGTCTTCTTCACCTCTGTTGGCTTCTTCCTTCCCTTGTCCCCGACCTCTGCCTCATCTCCGTGACCTCTGTGTCTCGTCCGCATCCTCCCTCGTCTCCTTGCCACCCCTCCCCGTGACCCTTGGCCACGTGTGCCCGTCACCAGAGCGCGGACACGTAGCCGCGCGCATGCCACCTCACCCCTCGCCGCTCGGCTATATATAGCCCCTTCCCATGGCTCCCGAGCACTCCATCGCCTCCCCCTCACTCCCAGAACCCCGCCTAGCTACTCAAACGAGCTCCAGAGTCCCTCTCTGCCTGCCATGGCCGCCGTGCCCATCATCAGCCTCGGCCTAAATTGGCTCAAGCTGAGCCCTCCCCTTCCTTTCTTCCACCACCAGTAGACCACCACCACCACGGTGAAGCCTCTCAGCCCTTCACCTCATCCTCCAGAGCACCATGGCCTTAGTTCCATCTTCATCGACGCCGGCCGTCCGCCGCGGCCGAAGCCCTGCTCTCCTCCGTCGTCTCCGGCGACAGTGCCACCTACCAGTCGACGCGGCTTGTCCTGCTGAGCGTTTTGGTAGGTCGGGCGCCGCCTACGGTGGTCGGAGTCACCGACGAACCTCGTCGGGGCGGCTACTCCCTCGGCCCAGCGCGGGCAGGCGCGCGAGGAAGAAGGAGATGACGCCCTCCCTGCCAACTGGTCGCGGGCCCCACATGTCAGCGAGACTAGGTCGGCCCCGCACCCTGCTAACTGGATTATGTGGAGGCGTAAACCCGTTAGTACGTTTTCGTTTTCAGAAAGCGTATTTTCCATCTCCTTCAGCTGGAGTACATTTTCTTTTATTGAAAGCGTATTCCTCTCTGTTTCACCCTGGAATATGTTTTCTTAGTGAGAGAGCATATTTCTAATTTTGCGCATCTGTCTTATCCACTCAGGGACTTGTTTGTGATGATAAATTTGCAGAAAAGTCCCTGATCTTCATCTCTTCACAATGTTTTACCTGTAACTCCGATTGAGGTGAATCCAATGCCCACATCTTCGTCTCGTCGAGCCCGTTCTATTGGAACCATTTTATTTATGTTTTAAAATTCTGGAAATGACCATTTTGCCCTTGCCCCAAATCAGCCCCCTCTGAGAGAACCCTTTCCGGTGATTCTTTCCACGATCGGTCCGCACTTCTTTCCGGAGCCTTCTTCATCCCAGGCAAGCCACAACCACCATTTGCATGATAGCCATGCAGTAGCATTGGTTTTCAACTTAAATCTTTAATACATGTCTGTTTGTTTTGCTACTGTCATCGTTATTTCCGTTATGTGGTTACCGTCATGCCATGGTTTCTTGCACTTTGTTATTATGTTCTACCTGCTAGTATTACTTTAATATGTCATGATTGATAGTAGTACATGTGGATGTTGGTGATGGTCTTCGGTGCAGGACTATCGCCTGTTCCGAGTACCGATCTTATGCAAGTTCCTTTGCATCCAGTTGGTTAAAAGTTTGCATAGTAGTTTTATAGTTATGTTCTTGCATGATGTTTATTGTTGATGCTAGTGGTCATGTTATGCTATGAGTAGTGTTGTACTGGTGATATTCATGCTCGTCATTATGACATGCTCAGTTGGATATGATTTATTGTTGATATGGGTGATAGTTATGTTGCACCCCCATGCTTATGTTGATATCATGTTCATTCATTGTAATTGCATCATGTTATTTTATCATGGCTCAGCATATTTGCATTCAAGTTTAACCGGATTAAATTGAACTTGAACAACTGTTGGCTGAGTCATGGTGCCACCATATCGAGCTGACTAGTGCAACCACGCTTACCTTTGTGGGAAGGTCCTAGCTGGGTCTACTGTCATGCCTCTTGCCGATGCCTCCCACGAGGGAAGGTTATGCGTGGGCGCTACCCTGATCAGGTAGGATGGCATAAGCCTTGTGTGCCCGTTGTTGAGTATGGATCCTTGTCCCTGTTTGGGACCGTTTTGCCACGACGATGGCCGTTGGTGCCTTTGGTAGGCACGGGGCCACCCAGGACTTAGCCCAAAGGGGAGTTGGTCGGAGTGGCTGGGAGAGTGTCATGGCAGTAGGACGGTTTTGTCGGAACACTGTTGGTCCACCCGAATGGGAGTGTGAGGCCATGGGTTCTGTGGTGTGGGTACAGTGTGCTAACCTCTGCAGAGTGTGTTTTAATCTATCGATAGCCGCGCCCGTGGATAAGGGCCCAGTTCATAGTCGGTCACACTATGGGTCAACAGTAATAATAATAATTTGCTTAATAACAACCCCGGTTTGATGATGAAAGAAGTTGGTTGATATTTATGTGATCGTGAGAGGGTCACCGTGGTTTCGAGGATACCGCGTTGTGGATATTTGTGGCGTTATGCGAGAGTCAAGGGTAAAAGTCAAGCTCCTTGTGGTTATGAATGATTACTACGGTATTGTTAATACCAAGCTTGATTGGATCCTGAGATGATCATCTGATGTCCGTGATGGTAAGTTTGTGCAGGTGATGGTTACGAGGTAACCCGAGCAGTGTAAGTTGGTGCATGATAGCGTCATCATGTTGCATGCTAGTATTATCATGTTCATATGTTTATGCCATGCTCGTATTGTTATAGCTGTATCATGTTGCACATGCCCTATTGTTCTGATAGTATTGTGTTCATCTTTGCTTAATAATCTGTAATTGCCATGTTGTTCTCTGTCTTGATTGCTTCTGGTTATTGTGAGCTTGCAAGTACATTCAATGCACTGACCTGGCGTGTCATGCCAGTTTGCAGGTCATGCCGGATTTGATTGCTTGTTTGACGTGGATTCCTTATTTGTGAGCTAGGATAAGCGTTCCAGCCAGAGTCTGTGCGGAGTGGAGTTCACCATGGCCGTCGCTGCTCCGCTGCCAGTATTCATTCCGCTGCTTCATGTTGTTCAGCTCCTTGCATAGAGGAACCGTGGCAGGCATAGTGTCGCTATGCCGATGTAACCCCCCTTGTACCCATATAGATTGTAATAAAGAGCTGATTTGTTCTATACTAAGCAGTGCCGTATTCCAGAAGACTTTCCTCGATCTCTGGGCTAGAATATGGGACGTTCCGGTTTCTTTGAGCCAGGGTGCCATAGTGGTGCCACCCGTTGTGACAAGTACAACTAGCCGAGAGGGAGGAGGTGGTGTGGCAGGTCAGCGAGACTTGGAAATAGCGGTGAAGCATGCCATTGTTGCTGATTTGATGCCACTCATTAGAGAAGGCCCTCCAGCGTTGAGGACAATGCCCTTTCAATGGGGGGAGGATGATGAGGGCATCCCAGTACATCTTGTTGTTCCCACGAAGGAGAAGGTGAAGCCCAACTTCAGGACTCCTCCAAGATAGAGGTGTTCCAAAGGGGGTGACCGAACCATTGGTTCCAGTTTTATCTATTTTTATTTCCAGGTCATGTTATGTGCCACTTAGGATTTTTTTTGTGTGTTTCGGTGTGGGCTTGTCCAACCAACTAGTTTTCTAGATGCCTATATAAGGAGGCCAGTGGCTAGGTTTAGAGGGGGTTAAATTTTTAGATTGAGTTTTGAACATTGTGTCCACGTGGTGAATCATCCCTCCGAGGACGGCACTGCTATTTATCAAATAAAGTGATGATTGCGTGAAGGTTCTTATGTGATCAAGGATTATCGTGCCAAGGTTAGAGGCATGTTGTTCATCTCCATGATGCTTGCTGGTTTCGTTTCCTCATCTTCAGGTTGCGTGGATTGATCTCATGATTAGAAGGTTTGCTATCCGGTTTTCTTGCGGTGAAAGACCGGGAAAAAACACTAGGATCATCACGTTGATCCTTATTAACTCTGGTGCAAACTGTACTCTGGTTGACCTACGAGGTTCTATAGTAACTTGATCTGAAGTTTCATGATCATCATCATTAGCTTCCTCACTAATTGGTGTAGGAATCACTAGAACTGATTTCTGTGATGAACTACTTTCCAATCGGGAGAGGGTACAATTACCTCATCAAGTTCTACTTTCCTCCCACTCACTTCTTTCGAGAGAAACTCCTTCTCTAGAAAGGATCCATTCTTAGCAACGAATATCTTGCCTTCGGATATGTGATAGAAGGTGTACCCAACAGTCTCCTTTGGGTATCCTATGAAGACGCATTTCTCTGATTCGGGTTTGAGCTTATCAGTTTGAATTTTTTTCACATAAGCATCGCAACCCCGAACTTTAAGAAAAGACAGCTTTGGTTTCTTGCCAAACCATATTTCATATGGTGTCATCTCAACGGATCTAGATGGTGCCCTATTTAACGTGAATGCAACTGTCTCTAAGGCATAACCCCTAAAATGATAGTGGTAAATCGGTAAGAGACATCATAGGTCGCACCATATCTAATAAAGTACGGTTATGACGTTCGGACACACCATTACGCCATGGTGTTCCAGGTGGCGTGAGTTGTGAAACTATTCCACATTGTTTTAACTGAAGGCCAAACTCGCAACTCAAATATTTGCTTCTACGATCAGATTGTTAAAACTTTATTTTCTTGTTACGATGATTCTGCACTTCACTCTAAAATTCTTTGAACTTTTCAAATGTTTCAGACTTGCACTACAAAAAAAATACACTTCCGTGATGATACGTGTTTGTCACAGTAGGTCGCTTTTTTTGTCATGCATGTACATCCATGACAAATTTATGACAGAATCAAGATAGTCATACCTGTGATGTCGTAGAAGTGTTCCATGACATTACCAAAATTATCATCACGGAAGTGTCCACTTCCATGACGATAAATCGCGCCTCACAGAAGTGCTTTCGTCAAGGGTGACCGACACGTGGCATCCACCGTAACGGAACGCCGTTAAGCTATCTGTAAGTGCATCTAGTGCCACCCCTAGTTGGTTTTGGAGTATTGACGACAAACCTAGTTGAGGGACTAATGTGTTTGTGAGAATTGCAGGATAACACAGGTAGAAGTCCCTCATTGATTCGGTTTTCCTACCAGAGATGACCCCTAAAAATGTATGAAGACATTGATGTCAAAGGTGGTATGTGAAGATACTACCATTGAAGACTATGACAAGAGAATACATCGCATGAAGCCTATGGAACTCGAAGACTTAGATCTTTCATAGTTCTTTTTCTTCTTTATTGAGTCATAGGAACCACCATACTGTTAAGTGGGGTCCAAGAGAACCAGTCAGAATGACTGAAGTGATGCTTAACCAAAACATATGTCTTCGAGTGAAGACTATGAGAGCGAATCTTGTCCAGAGTCGGACAAGTCAGCTTTGCTTGTAGCCCAAGTAAAGTTGCCGTGTGTGTATGAAATCTGACCGTTGGAACACGTGTCAGTTCCTTAGTGACCCAGGGTCATTTCGGACAAATCAGGTCGGGTTGCCTAGTGGCTATAAATAGCCCACCCCCTACAACCATAAACGGTTGGCTGCTCAGAGTTAGAGTACGGCTTTTGTCGTTTGAGAGCAACCCACCTCGAAGCCTTTGAGAGAGAATTCCTTGCGAGGATAAAGCCCTAACCACCCAGAGCCAAAGAGTGTTAGGCATCACTTAAGTCTTCTTGTCTGTGTGATCTGAAGACTTATTACACTTGAGGACTGTGAATCCTCCAGCCGGTTAGGCGTCGCGTTCTGAGCATCCAAGAGACATTGTGGATTGCCGGTGAACGAAGTCTGTGAAGGTTTGGGAGTCTACCTTGAAGACTTACCTGAGTGATTGGGCGAGGTCTGTGTGACCTTAGCTCAAGGGGAATACGGTGAGGACTGGGTGTCCTGAGCTGCGTGTTCAGGACTGGGTGTCCGGGACTGTGTGTCCTCAGGTTTAAATACCTAGCCGCCCTAACCAGACGTACAGTTGTCACAACAACTGGAACTGGTCCAACAAATCATTGTCTTCAATGAGTCACTAGTTTCATCCTTCCCTTCCATTTACTTACTGTTTGTCCTTGTGAAGTCATTGTATGATTGCACTATCTTTTGTCTTCACTGAGTGACTGCGTGTTCTGTTTGGCTTCATAATATCTTCCTACCTGATCCTTACTACATTGCTGCTATTAGTCATTGTGCTTTCACTCCATTGAATACTTGACTATGGTTTGCTTAGTGTAGTCTACCTTCCGCTGCATGGTAATAGGTTTATTTCTATTGTTTTTCTTCATAACTTCCATGTTTTGAAGACTTTCATAAAAATCGCCTATTCACCCCCCCTCTAGTCGATATAACGCACTTTCACTATCGGGTCGGGTTTTGGATCCGATAACCCGTTAACAGCCCCGACCAATGGGGATTTTCCATGTGTAAAATCATCATTGGCTAGAGGAAACACGTGTCGGATCATCGCTGGGACAGATGTCATCCACTCATTGGACAGGAGGCGCCTATGATAGGTCGACACGTGGCACGGCCCAATAGTGGCCCATTCTGGTGAAAAAGGCCAGCTCAGTAAAAATTAGCAGGCCGGCCCATATAAGGCCTACTTGTGTCAGGTCCATTTATGCCCACGGCCCATACGAGATGTGCCAATTCGGCCCGTTAAAGATTTGACACCATTGCAGCCCATCGTCAGTTCGAGCCCTTAACAGCCCGCTATATATTTGGGCTCAATATCGGCCCGACGAGATTTCAGCCTGTTAACGACCCATTTAATGGATGGGCCAATTTTCAGGATGTACATCTTTCGGCCTTTTAGCGACCCATTTAAATGTTGGGCTAATTTTCGGCCCGGTGTGTCTTTCAGCCAGTTGACGGCCCATAAATCTGATGGGCCATTTGTAGTCGGACCTGAGTTTTGGCCTTTTAGTGGCCCATTTAAGTGTTGGGCCAATTTCTGGCCCGATGTCACTTTCAGCCTGTTGACGGCCCATAAATCAGTTGGGCCAATTGTAGTCGGACCTGAGTTTTGGCCTTTTAGCGACCCATTTAAGTGTTGGGACAATTCCTGGCCCTGTTTGCCTTTCATCCTATTGACGGACCATAAATGAGTTGGGCCATTTGTAGTCGGACCTTAGTTTTGGCCTCTTAACGACCCATGCCCTTCATGGTCCAATACTAGCCCGGTTTCTCTTTCGGCCTGCTAAAGGCCCACAACACAGTTGGGCCGTTTACAATACGACCTGACTTTCGGCCTCTTAGCGGCCAATGCTCTTCATGGTCCAATACAAGCCTGCTGTCTCTTTCGGCCTGCTAAAGGCCTACAGTATAGTTGGGCCATATGTAGCCCAAACATAGTAACGGCCTGTTAACGGCCCGTGACATAAATTGGGGCCACCTGTTGCCCGCTTCGATGTCGGCCTGTTAACGACCTGGGAGGTAAGAGGGCCGACCATTAACTTTCGGCCTAGTAACAACCCATCAACTTAATGGGCCCACTAAAGTTCGTTCATGTATTTAGGCCAAATTAGATAATTTGAGCCCATTACGACGAGCAAAGGTATGGCATACAGGGAATAATGTTGCACATCCAGAATATATTACAGGAAATTACATCCACTGGGCAATCAAAGATTGATGCCAGTGCAAATAAATGAGCAGAACCTAACCATCTACAACGTCACAATCTGCAACCTCAGCACAGATGACACCCATAAGCATGTGGGCAAGTTCTTGCTGCTTTGCCACACTGTCTCTGAAAACATTGATCAGTTGTTGTGTTGCATGACTCTGCACCTCTGATTCATCCACCATTTCCATCATTGCTTCAGCCATTAATTGGTTCACAAACATACATTTATTCTGTCACATTCGAGACAGAGGATACTGAACAGATTCAGATGGCGATTTTGGCAGGCTTGTATTATTGATAGTGGAGAGTCTCTTGACCACTTCATCATAACATAAATTAGGATAGAAACCAAACAAATTAATCATGAGTTATTGCCATATTAATTGGCCTAGATTTACTGGAAAGAAACAATGGGGTTGCCTTGCTGTTTTCAGAGTTTGTCTTCTTATCTTCAGCAGCCTGCACAAAATTAACACACTAGCATTGCTATCATTGGCCAGGTCAGATAATAGGAAAGCAACGAACATTTGGGCAACTAGCCTACACCAAATTAACACAATATGGCACAGCTATCATCAGCCAGGTAAGGAAATACGAAAGCAACATTGACACAATGAATGAATGGGCAACCAGAGAAGCACTACAATTCAGTAATGTGCATGATATGAGATAGCACATTCATGCAGCTCAGTACGCAAAACTACCAGGCAGTTTTCCTTACAAAAATCAACATTGGCGCCTTTAACATTTTGCTACAACTAATTTTAGATCAGATAAAGGTTAGATTCAGGCCGATTAACAAAATACATGCTGATGTAAAAATATAGTGATATAGAACAGGTACTTACATCAGCACTGGAGCACAGAGAATTCCCGCAAGATATTTTCCTTGAATACGATCCCAATGGAGGAAGTCTTGTATCGTTTAACCTTATTTTCTAAAAGAGAGACGGGTAAGAAACATGTAGAAAATATGATCAGAATGCTATAAAATTTCATGATGCGAGGATACGCACACGCTTCTTAGAATGGAGTTGACATTCTTTTGCTGGACTGGAGCGGCCTAGATCTTTGGCCACTGGAATCTTCTTATTATCAGTGGGAGTTAGGTTTCTCTGTGCTGGAGCAGTATCTATGAAAAATGGAGTTGGTTTATTATCTCCTGGCGTTTGGATCTTTTGCAAAGACCTGGTTTGTAACCCTTCAGATTCTAACATAGTCATCTTCCCCTTGCATGCCTTATATAGAAGAATGGTGATTCAGTTATAAAACATGCTACAACAGAGATGGAATAGGTACTGAAGAATAGAAAGGCATGACATACTGACATGTATTCACTCCATCCGGAAATAAAAGGATGGGTCTAGGCGTATTTCAGTTGTAGATACATACAGTTTTATCCATTTCTGCGACATTTAATCCGGACGGAGGGAATATGATGTAAGAGCTAGGGATACGACAGGACAACACAGTAAAAAACACTAAAAAACCCACTTCAGAACCAAAGTATTCAAACCCGCTGATATGAGATAGTACACTCATGCAGCTCAGGATGCAAAACTACCAGGCAGTTTTCCTTGCAAAAATCAACATTGTGGCCTTTAATCATACATTTTGCTACAACTAAGTTTAGATCAGATAAAGGTTGGCTTCACACTGATTAACAAAATACATGCTGATGTAAAAATATAGTGATATACAACAGGTACTTACATCTACATTGGAGCACAGAGAATTCCTGCAAGAATCTTTCCTCATAAACGATACCATTGTAGAAAATCTTCTATCTGTTAAGCTTATTTTATAAAAGAGAGATGGGTAAGAAACATGTAGAAAATATGATCAGCATGCTATAAAATTTCATGATGCAAGGATACGCACATGCTTCTTTGAACTGAGTTGACATATTTTTGCTGGACTGGAGGGGACTAGTTCTTTGGCCACTGGAATCCGCTTATTATCAGTAGGAGTTGGTTTTCTCTGTGCTGGAGCAGTATCTTTAAAAACTGGAGTTGGTTTATTATATCCTTGCGTTTGGATCTTTTGCAAAGGCCTTGTTTGTAACCCTTCATATTCTAACATAGTCGTCTTCCCCTTGCATGCCTTGTATAGAAGAATGGTGCTTTAATTATAAAACATGCGGCAGTAGAGAGATGGAATAGGTACTGAAGAATAGAAAGGCATGACATATTGACACGTATTCCCTCCATCCGGAAAAAATGGATGGGTCTAGGTGAGAGTGCGTTATATCGACTAGAGGGGGGGGGGTGAATAGGCGATTTTTATGAAAGTCTTCAGAACATGGGAGTTTTGAAGACAAATGATAAAATTAAACCTATTACCATGCAGCGGAAGGTAGACTACACTAGGCAAACCATAGTCAAGTATTCAATGAAGTGAAAGCACAAAGACTAATAGCAGCTAGGTAGTAAGGATCAGGTAGGAAGATATTGTGAAGCCAAACAGAACACACAGTCACTCAGTGAAGACAAATGATAGAGCAAACATACAATGACTTCACAAGGAGTAACAGTAAGTAAAGTGAAGTGAAGATGAAACCAGTGACTCGTTGAAGACAATGATTTGTTGAACCGGTTCCAGTTGCTGTGACAACTGTACGTCTGGTTGGAGCGGCTAGGTATTTAAACCTTAGGACACACAGTCCCGGACACCCAGTCCTGAACACGCAGCTCAGGACACCCAGTCCTCACCGTATTCTCCTTGAGCTAAGGTCACATAGACCTCGCCCAATCACTCTGGTAAGTCTTCAAGGTAGACTCCCAAACCTTCACAGACTTCGTTCACTGGCAATCCACAATGTCTCTTGGATGCTCAGAACGCGACGCCTAACCGGCTGGAGGATGCACAGTCCTCAAGTGTAATAAGTCTTCAGATCACACAGACAAGAAGACTTAAGTGATGCCCAATTCTCTTTGGCTCTGGTTGTTAGGGCTTTATCCTCGCAAGGAATTCTCTCTCAAAGGCTTCGAGGTGGGTTGCTCTCAAATGACAAAAGTCGTACTTTCAATCTGAGCAGCCAACCGTTTATGGTTGTAGGGGGTGGGCTATTTATAGCCACTTGGCAACCCGACCTGATTTGTCCGAAATGACCCTGGGTCACTAAGGAACTGACACGTGTCCCAACGGTCAGATTTCAAACTCACACGGCAACTTTACTTGGGCTACAAGCAAAGCTGACTTGTCCGACTCTGGACAAGATTCGCTCTCATAGTCTTCACTCGAAGACATAGGTTTTTGGTTTAGGCATCACTTCAGTCATTCTGACTGGTTCTCTTGGACCCCACTTAACAGTACGGTGGTTCCTATGACTCAACACAAAAGAAAAAGAACTACGAAAGATCTAAGTCTTCGAGCTCCATAGGCTTCATATAGTGTCTTCTCTTGTCATAGTCTTCAATGTGAATATCTTCATATACCACCTTTGACTTCAATGTCTTCATACAGTTTTAGGGGTCATCTTTGGTAGTAAAACCGAATCAATGAGGGACTTCTACCTGTGTTATCCTGCAATTCTCACAAACACATTAGTCCCTCAACTAGGTTTGTCGTCAATACTCCAAAACCAACTAGGGGTGGCACTAGATGCACTTACAATCTCCCCCTTTTTGGTGATTGATGACAAACTAGTTGAAGTTTTCAACGGGGAATATAATCTGTGAAATTGTAAAGGATAAGGAATTGTCTTCATAAGTTGCAAGGGCTCCCCCTGAAGATGTGCATATTAATTAATTTGCTATTGGAATGCAAATGCACATGGCAGGTTGTACTTGTGGAGATCCACTTCAACTTATGATGACAATCCACTATGCATGTGAAAGTATATGAAGATAATGACATGCATAATGGAAAATGGACGTCTGCAGAATGAGCTAAGTGCGGAATTTATCGTCGCACATGCGGAATTTATCTTCGCAAAACAAGGTGGCAAATAAGTAGCAGATGACCATCTAGTTTAAGTGTTACAACTCATAAGAACCAAATGTAGCAAAAATGAGAGTTGTAAGCACGAAGCAAAATATAAAGCACCTGCCCATATGGACCCGCTTGAAGACTATCAGTCTCATATGCTTCTCCCCCTTTTGTCAGTAATGACCAAAAAGGTTTGACGACATAGAGCCTCTACTCGTTCCCATGAGGAGTAGGTGAAGTAGCAGGGTTGTTGGTGTTGTTTGGCGGTGCAAAAGAGCTTGGAGGTGATGAAGGAGGTGGCGGTTAAGTAACCTCGTCTTCTTCCTCAATAATTCTGGCAGTCACTGTGGCAGCAGAGGAAGAGAACTCAGAGTCTTCAAGGGATGGAGTTCCTAGCAGCACAGCCCTTCGAGGAGGTGTGGAGTCAAACTTGAATCTCTCAGTGAAGCCATCCTCTTGAAGATCAGCTTCAGAAAGCATCATCGTTAGCCCTTTGCATGTGCGGCGACAGGTTTCATGGGAAACGAAAGCATTCTTGGTGGCAAGATTTCGAGTGCGATTAACATCCACCAAGAGGCTTTTCATCTGACGCTTCAGCCAGTCATGATGCCTATCCTGTTTCTGATGTAGAGCCACAAGAAGCTCTCGGTCGTTGAGAACACGAGTGCACTTCTTGGGTCTTGGAGCAGTGGCACTGTCAGTGGCTTCAGTGGAAGCAGGGTGTGGTGCACGTGTAGTGCCAGCCAAAGGATACACCCGAGAAAATGCTTCAACGCCTTCAACGTTCTGAGTAAAACTCTGATGGTCTGCATTCTGAAGACTTAGAGGTTGCTTGGCAGGCTCAGAATATATGGCTTCAGTAGACATGTCCACGTCAGGCAAGAAGATCCGATGGTTGCGGGCTGAGGGCTGATACGAGATGGCGGAGTGTAGCTTGATTAGCCGCATGACCCAAGGGGCGTAGAACTTCAAACCAAACAGATCAATGCCTGATGCAGCAAGTTGGCGTATGAAGAAGTCCTGTGCATTGAAGCATTTGCCATGAAGTATATAGAAGACCAAAGTCTTCATTGCACCCTAAAGCTTGGCATTTGGAGAGTGCCCTTTGATAGGCCAGAGAGTTCGCCTGATGATGTGATAGATAGTTCTAGGTAGGTACTCAAGGTCTTCAACGAAGAACTTTGTGGGATAAGCAGCATCTTGGGGCAATGGCTTCATCATGCTGAGCATTTGACTCATATCAGGTTCTGGCCACTGAAAGATGCTCTCAATAGCTTCAGCATGCAGCTGACAGCCTTGCTCGAAGAGATCGCCAGGAGTGGGCAAGCCAGTGAGCTCAATGATGTCAAATGCATTGGCTTCGTGATGAATGTTTCTAGTCATCCACTCTAGGACCCAAGTCTTCGGATCTCTGCTGTACCCTTTGATGTGAAGTGTGGCATAGAATTGTAGCAGCAGCTCTTCATTCCAATGCTCTTCATCAGTAACAAACTGCAGCAGACACACTTGCTTGAAGCAATCCAGCGCTTCTTCTAGACAGGGCAGACCAGCTATAGCTTCAACGTCAAGGCGCTTGTGTGGGAAGATGCGACCTTGGTTCTAAAGAATGCAAGAGTAATAGCTTCGCTGAGGATAGCTCCAGAACCGATCAGATGATATCCTTTCCCTTGAGTAGGGGTTCCTGGAGCTATTGAAGAACGTGTTGTCTGCCCTGAAGCCATTGATGTTGAAGGAGCCAGGTGCTGATGCAGGACCTGGAAACCTTGGCAGTCTTGGGATTGGCTTCTGGACCTGAGGCCTATGCTCAACATGATAGTTGAATTGGGGACCGGCAGCAGACTCAGGAACAGAAGTGGCGGGATCAGTGGCTTCGCTGTCTTCTGAAGCTTTTGCTGGGGAGGGCTCCACATTAGCTTCATTGTTGGTTGTGGCAGCCTCAAGATTTTCATCCTCCACTTGACTAGCTGGAGGGACGGTCACAGGCACGTTCTCCTGGAGAACTGCTTCTTGGTGGAACAGGGGAGTGGGATCTTGTGGTACTTCTTCTTCTGCGGCTGATGCAGCCGGAATGTCTTCAGCAGAGACTTGAGGCCTTGGACCTTTGCGAAGCCTGCGGAACGCAGACGACGCCTATGGAGTTGGAGTGGGCTGGGCCTCATAGTCTTCTTCCTCTTGTGGGCGATCCGCCCATGAAGCATCCTGTGCAATTGGCGTCAGTGGACGACCAATGCTGATGAGTTTGCTGTTTTCAAACTGAGGAAGGACTGCATCATCTTCTACATTGTCATGATGACCAATGTCTTCAGCAGCGATGGGATCAGCTGCTGGAATGTCTTCAGCTTCAGGAGCCTCTGTGGAAGCAGGCTCATGAACTGTCAGTTGACGTTCTGCGTCAGGATGAACCATAGAAATGGGTTCAACTATCAAGGGCTCTGTGGGAGTAGCCCGAGCTTTCTTGGTCTTTCTCTTTTTCTTGGTGGGGGCAGTAGGAGAGGCTTCAGAGTGTTTCCTCTTCCTGGCTTCAGCCTCAGCAGTTCTTGTCTTCTTGAGCTTTGAAGCTGTTGACCAGCTCTTTGGCTTCGAGCCAGTCATTCTTGTTGGGAAGACAATCGGAACTGCTTCTTGCCTTGGTGCATCAGGTTCAGCCGTAGCAGGCTTCTTCTTCTTATTTGCGGCCATCCTGGGGTCGATGCCATGACGCCCAAGTGCCTTGCGCTTCTCAGCCTCATTATAGGCTTGCACACATCTGTCAGCCAGAGTCTTCATGCGCTCACGCGAACCCTGAGCTTCTGCACGCTTCTTCACAAAGGCTTCCTTGAGCTCGTGCATCATTGTCTTGAAGTTCTTCACTTCTTGCACGCTGAGCTTGGCCATATGCTTCTTGAACCGAGCCTTTTCATAGTCAATCTTCTGCTTCAGTTCAACAATGCGCTGGGCAATAGCAAGTTCTGAAGCAATGGCGCCTTGGAAGGCGACACTGAGGCCAATGGGTAGCTGCAGATCTTCAAAGCTGATGTTTGGCGTGTCAAACCACTCGTCAATGAAGTTGTGGATGATGGTGACATCAAAGAGAGGCAGATCATTGAAGATTTCTGCTTCTTCTTTGCTCTTCATGAGTTGCTCAAGAGCGTCATCTGCAAGATCTTCATCACTTGACAGATCAATGTCGTCATTGCGCAGAATGGCATCAGCTGTTAGCTCTTTGCCAGTGTGAGACAGAGGCATCTTATCCTTCTGGTGCTTGGAGACGCGTGATAAATCTTCAGATTGCACACTGTCTTCAGGAGGTGCAGTTGCCAATGGCTTCGCCCTTGAGATTTTTGGTGAAGGGGCTGGCTTTGAAGCTTTTGGCTTCTTCAACTGCTTTGGCTTCGGCACTGCAGGCGCGTCATCGGACTCAGTGTTAGCTGCAGGCTCATTCACTGCAGTCCCTTGAACCAAGATGTAGGTGATGAGGCCTTCAAGGTTGGCGAAAGGACCGATGACATTGGGTTCTGCATGTCGTGTGCCATCTGCCCTTGGAGATGAGGGACCAGGGTTGAAGTCTAACCCCAAAGTCTTCTTGTTTTGCTTCGCTGAGTTCTGAGCAAACTGGAAGTTGCGCTTGAACAGATTGTCGTCACGACACCATAGCAGTGACGACGAGTGTGCATCAGCAGGCTGTGGTCCACAGACCATGCATGGATAGAAGCCTTGAGCAATGGCTTCATCTCTGGACCTGGGTAGAAGATTCTTGAATAGGATGTCTCCCCACGGTCTCTTGATGGCGTTTTTCTCAGCATACTCCTGGGTCACAAATTTGTATTTGAACCATTGTTCTACCCAATATCTTCGTATCCATTGGATTCGGGTCTTGCGCTGACTGTAATCCTCTTCAGGATCTGTCTTGTACATTTCTGAGAGTTCATCTGGCAGATCTCTGGAGGTCTCACCACGACGCTTTCTACCACCCTTCCTTGCTGCTTTCTCTAAAGCCATAAACTTTAACTTGAAAGGCTTCAAGACGTTCAAAGGCTTCAAAGGTTTTCATTTGCTGGACCAACAGGAACTGGCTTCAGGAGAATTTATGTGATGCTGTAAAAATTCTGCAAATGAATGCAGACTATGAGAACTGAAGGATTCTCCCACAGACATGTACCTGTGACAGCATTAAGGTGCGAGGGAAGGGGAAGAGGTCATATGCATTCTCAGAAGATTTTGAAGATAAATCAGTTTAGAAGACATTGACCTCATCGTGCGAAGACATTCACTCATAGATAAGAAGTTGGTTCCAGATTTGTACGAATCCACAGATCAGTACAAGTGAGGAATCTAACTACTTTGTGAAGCACAAGTGAATATACTAGGCATGTTATGAGATGCAGTATGAGAGAGATCTAGCTTGTGTGAACAGAAACTGCTTGTGGTAGAAAGTGACAGATCAATAGGATCAACGGTGCTGTAAAAAAGAGGAAGTTTCATTTACCACACTAAGAACTGCTAGACGGAGTGTAAGATGAGGCCGAGCAGTTCGATCTTTCGTGCCCTAACTTGGCGACGGAGGACACCTACGACGACGGTGGAGAGGACGATGTCCGCGGTCGGCGTGAAGACGGCGTCGGAGAGGTTGCGGCAGCGAAGCGCTTCGTCGCCGGCATCGTCGAGAGCTAGCGGTGGCACTAGGGTTCGTGCGAGGGTGGAAGAAGAGATAATGACCGCTGTGAGTGTGTATTTATAGGCACAGGGGCGGCACTATGCTATTACACAGGTGCCCCTGGCGATTCGCATCTGAGGAACACGTGGCCAGTATGCAGAATTTTGGGGTTTGTTCCACGTCCCACACACGCCTGGATTGTCGGGTGGTCGTTCCCACTTCTCCGGATTTCATGTGGAGGAATGATCATTGAAAACAGACTTAATGGTTGTCTCTATATCTTCTGCTGACAAGGACACAGAGAAGACATTCGACAGTTTCAATAGAATGCATATGACTTGGAGAGATAGAGTTTGAGATAGAAAGCATAGAGAGGTTAGGGTCCGGTCACATTCACTTAGTTCAAAAGATTCAACACGAAGACATAGCTATAAGTGAATGCTGTAGAGGACAGAACACTAGTATATATATATATATATAATCAACATAGTGAAGATAATCATGAAAATATGTTGAGATCGAAGCCAAACCAAATGTGAAGACATTGCAAGGTAACGCCATGAGTGAAACACTTCAAAATAGAACATTTGGTGGTGGCTTTACCCACCGTATAGGAAGTATTAGACCCAGACACGGCGCACAATTATTGTGGCGCTCCGAAGTCAAATTCCACATTAATGTATTCACACTTAGAATGTATGTCTTCATTGATTGAAGATATACTTTACTTTGTGTGTTGCACATCTAAGTCATCAATATGCATAAGGGTTAGGATGTGTGCCTGATCATAGGACATTTGAGGATTCCAGGATATTTAGCTCACACCGTAACTTGCAAAACCTCTTCTCATCCAAGGGCTTGGTGAAGATATCTGCCAATTGCTCTTCAGTGTTGATGTGTATGATATCAATGTCTTCCTTCACAACATGATCTCTGAGAAAGTGATGACGAATTTCAATGTGCTTTGTCTTCGAGTGCTGAACTGGGTTGTTGGCAATCTTGATGGCGCTTTCGTTGTCGCAGTAAAGTGGCACTTGCTTCAGATGAATGCCATAGTCCTTGAGTGTTTGCTTCATCCACAGAAGCTGAGCGCAGCAAGATCCAGCAGCAATGTATTCAGATTCAGCAGTGGAGAGAGATACACAGTTCTGCTTCTTTGAAGACCAACATACAAGTGATCGTCCCAGAAAGTGACATGTGCCTGATGTAGACTTGCGATCAACTTTGTCACCAGCATAATCAGCATCCGAGAATCCAACCAGATCAAACTCTGAGCCCTTTGGATACTATAATCCTAGAGTTAGGGTGTGAGCCAAATATCGAAGAATTCGCTTCACAGCTAAGTGATGCGACTCCTTTGGTGCCGCTTGAAATCGAGCACACATGCAAACACTAAGCATAATATCTGGCCTAGATGCACATAGATAAAGTAAAGAACCAATCATGGAGCGGTATACCTTTTGATCGAACTCTTTACCATTGTCGTCAGGACCCAGATGATGTTTGGCTGGCATTGGTGTTGTGAAGCCTTTGCAGTCTTGCATACCGAACTTCTTCAGGCAATCTTTGAGATACTTCTCTTGAGATATGAAGATGCCATTGCGTTGTTGTCGTATTTGAAGACCGAGGAAGAACTTCAGCTCCCCCATCATGGACATCTGATATTGCTCTTGCATCATATATCCAAACTCTTCATTGTACTTCTGATTGGTGCAGCCGAAGATAATGTCATCCACATATATTTGGCACACAAACAGTTCACCATCATATGTCTTCGTGAAAAGAGTGGGATCTAGGGAACCAGGTATGAAGCCTTTGCTCTTCAGGAAGTATTTGAGTGTGTCATACCAGGCCCGAGGGGCTTGTTTGAGGCCATACAGTGCCTTATTGAGCTTGTATACCATGTCAGGATGTTTTGGATCTTCAAATCCAGGCGGTTGTGCAACATACACTTCTTCTTCAATCTTGCCATTGAGAAAGGCACTCTTCACATCCATTTGATATAGAAGTATGTTATGATGATTTGCATAGGCCAGCAGTATGCGTATGGCTTCAAGTCTAGCCACAGGAGCAAATGTTTCATCGAAGTCAATGCCTTCCACTTGAGTATATCCTTGGGCAACGAGACGAGCTTTGTTTCTGACAACTTGACCATGCTCATCTTGCTTGTTGCGGTATATCCATTTGGTGCCTATTATATTGTGCTTCCGTGGATCAGGACGCTTAACCAGTTCCCATACATTATTCAGCTCAAACTGTTGAAGCTCTTCTTGCATAGCTTGAATCCATTCAGGTTCCATGAAGGCTTCTTCAACTTTCTTGGGTTCTGCTATTGAGACGAATGCGAAGTGCCCACAGAAATTTGTTAGCTGAGTTGCCCTTGAACGAGTGAGTGGACCAGGTGCATTGATGCTATCAATTATTCTTTCAATCTGCACTTCATTGCCAACGCGAGGATGTACAGGGCGAAGACTTTGCTCTTGCTGTTCATTGTCGTTGTTGGAAGGAATGTCTTCAGGCTGAGCATTGTCTTCATGTTGATCAGGTGCTGAGATGATAAGTTCTTCTTCAGGATGAGCTTCAGAAGGTATAATTTCTCCAGTTCCCATTAGCTTGATTGATTCACTGGATGGAACTTCATCTAGCACATTTGGCAGTTGCTCTCTTTGTGAACCGTTGGTCTCATCGAACCACACATCCACTGTTTCAACCACTTTGTAATGAAAGAGATTGAAGACTCTGTAGGAGTGCGAATCCTTTCCATATCCAAGCATAAAACCCTCATGTGCTTTTGGTGCAAATTTTGAGGTGTGATGTGGGTCCTTGATCCAGCACCTTGCGCCAAATACTCTGAAGTAACTGACATTTGGCTTCTTCCCAGTAAGGAGCTCATAAGATGTCTTGTTCAGTAGCTTGTGAAGATAAACACGATTGATTGTATGGCATGCAGTATCAATGGCTTCGGGCCAGAATTTTCTTGGGGTCTTGTATTCATCTAGCATCATTCTGGCCATCTCAATTAGTGTTTTGTTCTTGCGTTCGACGACGCCATTCTGCTGTGGCGTGTATGGGGCTGAGAATTCATGTGTGATGCCCAAGGTATCAAGATATGTATCGAGGCTAGTATTCTTGAATTCAGTGCCATTGTCACTTCTGATGTACTTTATCTTGGCGCCAAAATTGTTCATAGGTCGATTGGCGAAGCGTCTGAAGACATCCTGCACTTCAGTCTTGTAAAGGATTATGTGCACCCAAGTATATCTAGAATAATCATCAACAATAACGAAGCCATAGAGGCAAGCAGTAGTAGTTAGAGTTGAGTAATGAGTGGGACCGAAAAGATCCATGTGAAGCAGTTCGAAGGGTCGAGTTGTGGTCATGATTGTCTTCGAGGGATGTTTGGCCCTCGTCATCTTCCCTGCTTCACAAGCACCGCATAAGTGGTCTTTCTTGAACTTGACGCCCTCGATGCCTATGACATGCTTCTTCTTCGCAAGGGTGTGGAGGTTTCTCATGCCAGCATGTCCAAGCCTCCGATGCCAGAGCCAGCATTCTGAAGCCTTTGCTAGAAGACATACTGCAAGATGTGGTCCTGCTGAGAAGTCTACCACGTACAAATCATCTTTTCCATACCCTTCAAACACTAGAGACTTGTCAGATTCCATTAGTACAAGGCAACAATATTTTCCAAACATTACGATCATGTTCAAATCGCAAAGCATTGAGACAGACATTAAGTTGAAGCCAAGGGATTCAATAAGCATGACTTTATCCATGTGTTGATCCCTTGAGATTGCAACTCTACCTAGACCCAATACCTTACTTTTACCAGTGTCAGCAAATGTGATGTGGCTCTTGTCGGATGGACGTAAGGTTGAGTCCATAAGAAGACTTCTTTTGCCAGTCATGTGATTTGTACACCCACTGTCAATAATCCATTCTGAAGACGCTGGTGTCGTACCCTACAGTGCAGTTAGGGGGATAGGCTTCACCAAGAGCATTGTGAAGCAGAAACATTTGACGAACTAGTGGGTTATGAAAGCTTAGATCCAGGTTAGGACTAATAGGGAGAGTAGCAAGCGATTCAGGTACGAAGTACATAGTAAGACCATTTGGGCATTTTATCTTGCGCCCTACAAGATCTTTAAGGTCCCCAACAATAGCGTCAGACGATTTTGGTTTTCTGCTGGAGACCTTTCCCTGCAAAAGAGAGTTAAGCTTTCTTAGCCACCCACATCTTCAAGGGTGGCTTAGAAGCAATAAGTCTAAGTGTAGCATCTGAGAATTTTGGTTTTGAAGCCCTAGCAAACAGTCTTGCAGGCGGACAATAGTACTCATAAGAATAAGCAGAATAGTTCTTGGTTTTATGAACATGGCGGTTTAATGAACCGCTCTCATATTCATATGCCTGAGTATGGTTTTCCTGCAAAACATTTGCGTTAGTGCGACTCAGGTGAGTCCTCTGTCTGTATGAAGCCTTTGGACCGTATGAAGCCTTTGGTCTGAGGTTTGTCTTCTTCAAGTGAGGTGTCATGATGACATTCACAGGAAGACTCTCTAGACACCTTTTCGGAACCCAGATCTTCTTCATAGGCGCTCCATTCCTGCAGTTAGTACCAATGTACCTGGCAAATACTTCACCATTCTGATTCTTAAACAGTATATAGTTTGCATCAAAGGATTCATCAATGATAATGGGGTTAGCACAAGTGAAGCCAGATAGATTGGATGGATCTGCTGAAGGTTCCTTTGCAGCAACCCACATGGTTTTGGGGTACTGCTCAGGTTTCCAGTAAGAGCCATCTGCATTCATTTTCCTTACGAACCCTACACCCTCTTTCCTAGGGTTTCGGTTCAGAATCTGCTTTTTCAGGACATCACATAGCGTTTGATGCCCTTTAAGACTTTTGTACATCCCTGTTTCAAGCAATGTCTTCAACCTAGCATTCTCATCAGCAATAGCGGTGGTATCCTCAGCAGAGGGGTTAGTTACCACATCAACAGTTGAAGATATTGCAACAGCAGTAGTAGTAGAAAATTCAGCAACAGAAATAGCATTGTCATGCTCAATGCATTTAAGACATGGTGGTTCAAATCCTTCCTAAGTGGGACTGATCTATTTGGCGCGAAGTGACTCGTTTTCCGTTTGAAGATCTTCATGAACCGCTCTCAATTTCTCAAGATCCTGCTTCCTTTGAAGATAATCATAGGAAAGCTTTTCATGAGTTGTTGAGAGAGTTTCATGACGACTTTCAAGTTCCTGATACTTAACGTGAAGATTTTTTATGTCTTCAATTAAGGATTCCGATCGAGTCATTTCAGCACCTAACAGATCATCGCTTCTGTCTAACAGTTTTTGAATATGTTCCATAGCTTTCTGTTGTTCAGTTGCAATTTTAGCAAGTGTTTTGTAACTAGGTTTTGAACCACAATCAGAGTCATCGTCACTAGATGTTTGATAGTGAGTAGTGCGTGTGTTTACCTTGGCACCGCATGCCATGAAGCAGTAGGTAGAAGCGGAGTAGTCCTTGTCATTTGCATCGGTGTCGGTGATGAAGTCATTGTCTTCAGTGTTGAAGATGGACTTGGCAACGTATGCTGTAGCCAGACTTGCGACGCCTAAGTCGGATTCCTCCTCAGACTCCACCTCCGCCTCCTCAGAAGCAGACTCCTCCTCTGAATCCATTTCCTTGCCAACAAACGCACGTGCCTTGCCAGATGAGCTCTTCTTGTGTGATGAAGACTTTGAGGAAGACTTGAAAGAAGACTTTGAGTATTTCTTCTTCTTCTTCTTCTTCTTCTTCTTGTCGTCAGAGTCATATTCCTTGCTCTTCTTCTTCTTTTTGTTCTCATTGTCCCACTGTGGACACTCAGAGATGAAGTGGCCAAGTTTCTTGCACTTGTGACATGTTTTCCTCTTGTAGTCATGAGCAGGAGCTTCATCATTCCTTGAACTTGATAGGGAAGACTTTCTGAAGCCTTTCTTTTTGGTGAATTTTTGGAACTTCTTGACAAGCATAGCAAGTTTCCTTCCAATGTCTTCAGGATCATCAGAACTGCTGTCAGATTCTTCTTCAGATGAAGAGACAGCTTTTGCCTTCAAGGCACGAGTTCGCCCATAGTTTGGACCGTAGATATCTCTTTTCTCCGAAAGCTGAAACTCATGTGTGTTGAGCCTCTCAAGTATGTCAGACGGATCAAGTGTCTTGAAATCAGGACGTTCTTGAATCATCAGGGCCAGGATGTCAAACGAACTATCAAGTGATCCACAGACCATGCATGGATAGAAGCCTTGAGCAATGGCTTCATCTCTGGACCTGGGTAGAAGATTCTTGAATAGGATGTCTCCCCACGGTCTCATGTTTGGTAATCTCAGTGGCACCGAGGGCTTGAAGCTCATTTGTGATGTTAGTGAGTCGGTCAAACGTGTGCTGGACATTCTCATTGTCATTTCGCTTGAAGCGATTGAAGAGGTTGCGAAGGACACTGATTCTCTGATCTCTATGGGTTGAGATGCCTTCATTAACCTTGGAGAGCCAGTCCCAGACCAGCTTGGATGTCTTCAAAGCACTCACACGGCCATACTGTCCTTTGGTCAGATGACCACAGATGATATTCTTGGCAGTAGAGTCCAGTTGAACGAATTTCTTGACATCAGCAGCAGTGACACCTTCTCCAGCCTTGGGAACGCCGTTCTCGACGACATACCATAGGTCGACGTCAATGGCTTCAAGATGCATGCGCATCTTATTCTTCCAGTAGGGATATTCAGTTCCATCGAAGACGGGGCACGCAGCGGAGACTTTGATTATCCCTGCAGTCGACATAGCTAAAACTCCAGGTGGTTAAACCGAATCACACAGAACAAGGGAGCACCTTGCTCTGATACCAATTGAGAGTGCGTTATATCGACTAGAGGGGGGGGTGAATAGGCGATTTTTATGAAAGTCTTCAGAACATGGGAGTTTTGAAGACAAACGATAAAATTAAACCTATTACCATGCAGCGGAAGGTAGACTACACTAGGCAAACCATAGTCAAGTATTCAATGAAGTGAAATCACAAAGACTAATAGCAGCTAGGTAGTAAGGATCAGGTAGGAAGATATTATGAAGCCAAACAGAATACGCAGTCACTCAGTGAAGACAAATGATAGAGCAAAGATACAATGACTTCACAAGGAGTAACAGTAAGTAAAGTGAAGTGAAGATGAAACCAGTGACTCGTTGAAGACAATGATTTGTTGAACCAGTTCCAGTTGCTGTGACAACTGTACGTCTGGTTGGAGCGGCTAGGTATTTAAACCTTAGGACACACAGTCCCGGACACCCAGTCCTGAACACGCAGCTCAGGACACCCAGTCCTCACCGTATTCTCCTTGAGCTAAGGTCACATAGACCTCGCCCAATCACTCTGGTAAGTCTTCAAGGTAGACTCCCAAACCTTCACAAACTTCGTTCACTGGCAATCCACAATGTCTCTTGGATGCTCAGAACGCGACGCCTAACCGGCTGGAGGATGCACAGTCCTCAAGTGTAATAAGTCTTCAGATCACACAGACAAGAAGACTTAAGTGATGCCCAATTCTCTCTGGCTCTGGTGGTTAGGGCTTTATCCTCGCAAGGAATTCTCTCTCAAAGGCTTCGAGGTGGGTTGCTCTCAAACGACAAAAGCCGTACTTTCAATCTGAGCAGCCAACCGTTTAAGGTTGTAGGGGGTGGGCTATTTATAGCCACTTGGCAACCCGACCTGATTTGTCCGAAATGACCCTGGGTCACTAAGGAACTGACACATGTCCCAACGGTCAGATTTCAAACTCACACGGCAACTTTACTTGGGCTACAAGCAAAGCTGATTTGTCCGACTCTGGACAAGATTCACTCTCATAGTCTTCACTCAAAGACATAGGTTTTTGGTTTAGGCATCACTTCAGTCATTCTGACTGGTTCTCTTGGACCCCACTTAACAGTACGGTGGTTCCTATGACTCAACACAAAAGAAAAAGAACTACGAAAGATCTAAGTCTTCGAGCTTCATAGGCTTCATATAGTGTCTTCTCTTGTCATAGTCTTCAATGTGAATATCTTCATATACCACCTTTGACTTCAATGTCTTCATACAGTTTTAGGGGTCATCTCTGGTAGTAAAACCGAACCAATGAGGGACTTCTACCTGTGTTATCCTGCAATTCTCACAAACACATTAGTCCCTCAACTAGGTTTGTCGTCAATACTCCAAAACCAACTAGGGGTGGCACTAGATGCACTTACACTAGGCGTATTTCAGTTCTAGATACATCCTTTTTTATCCATTTCGGCAACATGTAATCCGGATGGAGGGAGTATGGTGTAAGAGCTAGGGATACGACAGGACAACACAGCAAAAAAAACTAGTTGAATGTAAAACTGTATGCTAGCGGAATACATACAGAAATAACTAAGGCAACATACATGTGTATGATTGGGAAAATAAGATGGCATTGCAACAGAGCACTAGAACAACACTTCAATGTAAAAAAAACATGGTATGGTAGACATATGAAGTACATACTGATGAATAACAATGCATAAGATATTCAGAAGCATGATGTCCAAATTAAGCAGATGACATTGCGATAGAGTAGAATGAGAGTACTTAAATTTGAAAACATGTTATCATGAATGGAATAGGTACTGAAAAATAGGAAGGCATGACATATTTACATGCATGATTAGCATGCTAAGCACATGGCATTGTAACAGAGTAGATACACTCCAGGACATTATATGCATGTTGTACCCATATCACAGGCCAAGTTAGAGCAAGAACCTTGTGGGGTGAAGAGGATTCATCATCTTTCTGCAAGTCTTCTGAAGAACTGCCTTTACATGTTCCATCATATTGGGTATCATTGACATCAAGTTTATTGGCCTTTACATTGCTCCGTGCGGTTCTTGTGGATATATCAGTGTGTGCAATTATATTTGACATGCATGGAAGACAACTAGTAGTTAGATTTATGTAATGAGTGCATGTAGGAGACGACATAAATAGTAGGACTGGGGTTAACTAGCAGCAACAGGTCTCATAAACTAAAGGAGAACACAGATGAAAGCTACAGAATATGTATCGTTTGTACTCGAGATTAACTAGATGGCACACAGAAGTATTAAAGAATAACATAGGAAATACTAGAAGTGGTATAATACTATAATCACCAGCCTGTGGGGTAGCATTGGCTGATGGATGATAACTATGGAACAATGTTACCTAAAGAACAAGTATCTTAACTGAACTATGGAATAGTGTTAACTCCTGAGCAAGACCCGTAAGAGATCAGCATGAATATATAGTGAAATGTGATGATCTATTTTCCATGCTTAGATGAATAACAAAGCCATAAATGTTGCACACAAGTAAGATGAGGGTACAACCTATCTGGCTGCCATCCATAGGAGTGAGCATCATGTGCTGACTTGTGGATGGCCCTGCAGTTGTTGTGGCTGTGCATGTTGGGCACGCGCATTCGATGCAGGGAACTTTTGAGTGGGGACTATAGCTCCCTTCTGGTGTATGCTTCCCTTGTTGGAGTAGCTGCGGTGAGTCGGAAGACGGTGTGTCTGAAGATGCAGATAATGCATAATGTTAAGAACGACATATCTCTTTGATCTCAAGAAATACACTAAGAGATCAACAGCAAGGTACGAGAGTGGTAACACGTCTGTTGACTGAAGACTAAATTGGGGTCACATGATTTTATTTTATTTTGGTACTGTCCGATCTATGCCAGATGGCTGGCCGTCTTGTGCCTCCCGGCTGACACTGTTCGGAATCTTCCCCGAAGAGCCAGCGACCAACTGCATAGCAGCCTGCCTCCGCCGTCTGTGGCCCCGGCCAAAACCCCGCTCCCCACCCCACCGCACTGTCGTGGTTACGCCGCCCCTGGGCCAATCCACAAAGACTCCCCGTCATCCAGATCCGGCGGCGGCAATACCTTCAACCCACGCAACTCTAAAAGATAGCCATCTAAGCGCTGCTTCCGCGGCGAACTTTGCGGCCCCGCACCCTTACGTTAGACACCAGCCAACCGGCAGCCTAGGAGCTCCGCCGCCTCGAGGGGTGTTGCTTCCCATTGCAAATCGATTGGCCCCGAATAAAAATTCAGACAACTGACGCCTAAATAAAGTGATTTGAGATGAGGGCGCGACCTATCTGGCAGCATGGTGAAGTAGACAGGTCCAGCTGCCGAGTCGGTGAGGCCGGCGTGGTTGCGGTTGCGACCGGCGGCAGGGAAAGAGCAATGTTGCGATGGTCGACAGCTACGCCGAAGTAGCGCCAGGACTCTGGACGGATCCAAAGTTGGAGCCGCTCCAGCGCCGTGAACAACAACGGGGGTGAATCAGCTCCGGTACGGTTCACGCGGCCGTCGTCGAGGCAGCACCAGCAGCACGGAGTAAGAGGCGCACGGCCCAGTGCCCGACGGCAAATGGACAGCGTCTCCGGCATTAGGGAGGAGGGTGGCTATGAAATTGGCGGTGGGGGCACCATGGAGGTGGGGCTGAGGTTTCGCGGCTCGGGAGAAGGGAGCTTCCCGGGGAGAAGGTGATTTGGCGCCCACGAGGTATGAATGGGGGCGGGCGGGGGAAATTGGGAGGGGAGTGGAACCATGTCTTACGGACGCATTTGTCTGAAATGTGAGGGAGAGTTACAGTTCTACCCTTGCCTATAGGCTTCTCAGCTTGGGTCTGTGTACTGAGGGTCGGGGATAGTAGAGTAACTTTGCTTCTCTAGGCGGGAGCGATTTCGGGCGAGGAGGGCATGTTTTGAACTATAGTGGGCGCGAGCGATTTCGGGCGAGGAGAGCGTGTTTTGAAATAGTGGGCGCGAGCTACTTCGGGCGAGGAGAGCGTGTTTTGCCGACCATGGTTTATGAATTATTCGGCACATGTCATTTCGGCCGAGGAGAAGGCGCGCTTGGATGAAGTTACGAACCTACCCTCGATGTACAACGGGCCAATTGATGTGTGTCCCACATAGGACGGTAATTTCGCGTCTCCCATTTATTTGCTCGGGTGAATTCCACCGAGCAGAGAGGATGTTTAACGGTTCGTTCAAATTTTGGGAGAACGAGCATCCACGTCTACCTTACCAAGTCGATTTGGATCAAATTTTGAAATATTAGCTTGCCACTTCTTTTTTAGATGGAGAGACGATGCTCAGGAGTAATGTGTTTTTACATGCTCGTTGCTAGCGATTTACTATATGACAAATAGTTGACCCACTCAAAAATGCGAATCAAACCCAAAATGAAATATCTCGATTCAATGAAATAGCTCGTTCAGTAGGTCAAAATAGTGAACTAAATCCAAAATTGAACACCTCAATCGAGTAGCATGTTGTACAGTATTATAGTACTCCATGAACATGTTGAAAGTCAAATTAATGAACTTGTTTGATATACGCATATATCCATTCATGTGTGGATTGCAGACAACATGTTCTCCAATTTAAATATTTGAATGCAAGTTTATATCAAAACATGGTTTATATCAGTCTTTGATGCATAAAACGCGACCTCCCCCTCTCCCGGACTCCTGTTCTCTCTCTCTCTCTCTCTCTCTCTCGCCGGCAATCTTCAATTCTGTCGCACGCATCCGACACAAAAACCTTGTTCGTCCCTCTCCCTTTCTCTCCATCTCTCTCTCTCTCTCTCTCTCTCTCTCTTTGTGTGTGTGGGGTCTTTCTAGTTCGCATGCATATATACACCATCTATAGGTCTCTCTCGCACACTATGTATGATACTCTAGCTAGTCCAAGCTAGATATCTTGGGTGCACTCATCGTACGCACACAGATTCCTTGGCTCTTTGCCTGTAACTCTCTCACGCACCACTATGTCGTCTCGGAGCTCTTCCCCCCTCTCTCAAACTCTCCATCCACCTGGGTCACACATACACATGCATATCTCACTCGCACTCGATAGGACCATCTAAAAATCTATCTCTCCCCCTCGTTCTCTCTCCATCTCACACGCGCACACACACAATCTCATGCCCAGCTAGCCAAGTATGATGGTCTCTCACTCAATTGTAGGCACACCCAGTCCCCCTATATGTATATGACTAGCTAATCTTAGTCTCCATCACAAACATGTGCATGGTCTATCTCGGTTTCTCTCGGAGCATCTTTCTATTGCGCACACACTCCCTCGATCTCCCACCCATATAGTCCCCTCACGATCTCGACGGGATCTCTCTATCACAAACACACCCTCTCTCCCTCCTCATGCGTCCCTCTGGACCTTTGTTCCTTGTTGGCCACACCTCTATTGGACATGTGCTACAGGGGTGTCTCTCTCCGTTGCAAACAGTCACACACTAGCTATCTTCGTGTATCTCCTCGCCTCGCTTTTCCATCTCGGAGATGCATGCATGATATGTTCGCATAAGAAACAAAAAACACACACTCTCTCTAATTTATCGTTTGTTGTCATTTTCTCTTTCACACACATACTCTTTTTGTACACTTACTCATTCTCCTTCACACGCACTTGATCTGTCTCGACTGAGGCACTCTCCTCGGTCCATAGCATATAGGTTTATTGAAAAGTCAAACATCACAAAGTTTGACCATGTACGTGGAGAAAAAGAATTACATCTAGTACGGCAAACATATGCCATTAGATTCACCATGAGATGTAGTTTTGTATGATGTATCTTTGGTATTGTAGATATAAATAACATTTGCATAAACCTGATCAAAGTTTCCAAAGTTTGACTTCTAAAAAATTTACATGCACTGCATTATTGAGCGGATGGAATATCTCTTTCCCCCTCTCAGCTATCTGAAGCACCACTCAGCCTTATCGGGGCTCCTCAATCTCTCTCAAACTTTATTGGTCAGTTTGGTTCGTGACCTGACCCTCATGTCTTGATGGCCGGTACTGCCTGGTGTGGACGTGAGATGTAAAATATTTTTGCCTGGCCAGGCTTGTGTGGTGCTGAAGCGTTTGCTTCATGCTTGGGCCAGGCAAAGCATCAACGTCCCATCAATCAATCCATGCATCAATTATTTAATGCTAATATCCATCCATGTTGCTGTTAGCCTCGTGGCCACATGACCAGGCATGACCAGGCGTTCGAAATCGGTCGCTTGGGCCAGGCTACTTGCAGTGTCTGGAGTTCAGCCAGGCTAATTAAAGTGCAAGGGAACCCAGGCCAGGCGGGATTTCTTTTTCACAGGGTAGCAACCAAACAAGCGTGCATGAAATCCAGCCACAACCCCAGGCCTGGCAAAAGATGCTCAGGACGCAAGCCAAACTGGCCTTATATCTCCCTGGTTCACACATACACATGTCTCGCTCGCGCTATACATATAGACCCATCCAACACTCTCCGCCCTTGTTCTCTCTCCATGTGACACGCACCCCCTAAGTACCATAATCCCTCAATCCATCATAGGCGCAAGCACTCCCCCTTCCTAAGTATGATTATCTCTTACTAGCCAACAGGAACACACGTATTGTCTCCATACATCCATACGTCTATCTCGATATCTCTCGGGGCATCTTCTATCGCGCACACACCTTGTCACTCGATCTCCCACCCATGTAGTCCCATCATGATCTCGAGGGGATCTCTCTATGAGAAACATACACTCTCTCCTCCCCATGTCTGCATTTTCTCCGTACGTCTCTCTCGACCTCTCTCCCTTGTTTGTCAGACCTCTCTTGGCCACGTTCTAGGGGTCTTGCTCTCTCGGTTCCAAACAACCACACACTATCTCCTCACCTTGCCTCCATTGTCGAAGATGCATGTGTGATATGTTTGCATAAGACACACACGCTTTTTCTCTACTTTTATCGTGTGTTGTCCATGTCTCTTTCACACACGCACACACACTTTTTTCACTCACTCTCTCTCTCTCTCTCTTGTTAGGGACTCGGTCACGTCCATAAGCATATGGATGTTTTGAAAAGTCAAACCTCAGAAACGTTTGACCAGGTATATGGGGAGAAAAACATTTACATCTGGAACGATCATTAGATTCATCACAACATGTACTTACTTCATACTATCATTTATCTTTGATATTGTAGATATAAGTAATTTCTTTATAAACTTGGTCAAAGTTTCAAAAGTTTGACTTAAAAAAATGTTGGAACTATATTATCGAATGGAGGGAGTAGCTCTTTCTCTCTCTCTGCTATCTCTCACGGGCCTCCCCTCTCACTCGAACTCTCTATACCGATGGATTATACGCTCACTGTGTCAGCGTATAGCTCCATATATTGTTTAGTTGACCGGTCAACCAATCCACATGCTGCCTTGTCAGCTCGTGTTTTGTATCTTCGTGTGCTGGCCCATGTGGCAGTGGGTGAAAATAAATAAACTAGAGGCCCATATGACACGCGGTGAAGTAAACAAAGTTGAAACCACTCGGGGTAGCACCCCGCATGCTAGTAAATTGAGGGCGCATTGAGGACAAACTTCTTGCGCGCGAAGGACGCACTTGCACACAATTCACCACTGCGTGGCGGCATGCACAGAAGGACGCACTCACGCACACCCAGCACACAACACACACCAGCACACGTGTACACATCTAGGAGTAGAAGGCCATGGAAAAATCTGGCGCGATGGCCGCTGCCGGAGCCGTCCACCCCCAATCTTGGTGTTCCGTGCAATGCACGGGCATCTATGCACGGGAAATTATGTCGAACAGGGCTAGTTGTAAGCAGGCTAGCTCTACAGCCATGATGATAGTGACTGCAGACGGTGAGGCTGACTATGGTATGCCGAACACGACGTCTATACTTAGGTGTCATCTCCGGCGCAGGGTCTTGTCACTTCACTGTGAGGAGCAGCATGTAATAATTTGACCAACGGGTAGTACAGTGCTAGTACTCCTACTACTACATTGGTAGTACTACTACTAGTACTAGTAGCACCACCGTCTGGATTTAGGAGTACTACCACGTCCACCGGCACCGAGGAACGTCTCCAGGTAGTATTGCTTGAGCCTGCCAGGGCGAGGGGCCGCTTGGACGGCAGCTTCGTCTCCTTGTTTGACGAGGTCCTCGTCGGTTGCCTTGACAAGTTCACCGTTGTCAAGAAGCTTGCAGACGACTTTGACGTAAGCCTCCAGCCGACGCGCCCAGGCTCTGCGATGCCCGCCACCCTCAACGGCCACTATGGTAACAACCTCTTCGACGCACTGGTGGCCCTGCGACTGCCCGCCGTCGTGCCAGAGAATGTCCACCTCAAGGTCGCGCTCGCCGCGCAACGCCTGGCGTAGCAAGACACCATCGACATAATCACCCACGTCTACGCGCAAATCGTCCACAAGGACTACTACATGCAAGAGGAGGACGATAGGACGCTGGCCTTCTTGGAGCGCAGGGCAACCTTGGACGGCATTGTTCATAAGCACGTTGAGCTCGCCGCCAACGCCGCTGCTCCTCACACGTCGGTTGGTGACCCGACGCACTAGGGCGTGAGGATGTCGTTGAACGTTGATGGATCCATATGTATTTTTATCTTTTCATCAAATCCATGTAGTACTATATGATACTACAGTAATTATCTTACCTTTCGCATCAACTTCATAATTTTCATACGTACTCCATGCATGAACGGCGCCAGAACCAAACTTCTCATTACTCTAGGCAAAATCGTTATTTTCTATCTATCGGTCGCGCCATGGAGCAGAACCAAATTTTACAAGTTACGAGTTCAAAAGGAAAAGCCTGCCGTGTCCGCGTCGCACCCCCACACGGTTGGTCCGGCACGCCGCTCAAGCTGGAATGCGTGCGGTGTTGCATTTTCACTTACATGTGGGACCGTAGTTGAGCAAACCGACTATCGGCAAACCCCCACCCCGCCCACCGCGCGATGGCTGAGAAAACAGGAGGGAGAAGAGATGGCTGTAGCACGGACACCAAGAAAATTGGTGTCGGATGGGACTCGTGTGGGTGGTGTGTGGCGTACTACTAGACATGAATGCTACTGAGTTATGGCCCATGCCACCCCACTATATCGAGCCTATATCGAGGTACGTAGAACAAATTTCCTGCAGTCCGTGCTCAGCCCTCCTCTATCTCTCTTCTCAGCCAGCCAGCGGACACGCGGAGCCCGTCGTCTGTTTGCTCACATGCGGCCCCACATGTCAGTGAAAACGCAAAAGGACCCACTGAACCTGCACATCTTTCACCTCGACGTGCTGGTGATGAAAAACAAATCCAATAAATATCTTCGGTGGCCGCTTTTGGAGTTACTCAAGAGTAGTAAGATTCTATTTACAGTTTAACCCAAGATGCACATCTCGTGGCTTCAACAACCACTCTATTTTCTTTCATGACACGACCTGGATGCTGGATGTCCCACGTGTCGGTAAAAGGAGGAAGAACCCGACCAAATCTTCGGTTCTGCTCTCGGATTAGACTAGTTGTGCTAACTTAAAAATTTTATTGTGTACTCCCTCCGTTCCAAAATACTTGACTTCCATTTGTCCAAAAATTGATGTACCTATATACTAAGACATGTCTAGATACATATATATTTTGCATTGTTGAGGAAATCGTTAACTGGTAGCTGCTCGGTTGGCTAGCGAGTAGGGGATTAATCGGCTAATCGGCAAGTTAATCGGCCATTTAATCAATTAATCGGATGATTTTTCGGTTTATCGGCTACTCGATGACCCTATGAGTAGGGATTAATCGGCAAGTTAACTGGTTAATCGGATGAATTCTTGAACATGGATATTTTATTTTGACAAATAGAAGGCATGTATTGTGCAACGGAGGGAGTAGAATGGATGCAAGTTTTTGTATTGGGAAGAAGAGTACATCCATATATTGATAGAGCGCAATTTAGTAGATGTTCTATCACTTTTAGCTAGCATAGACGCAAGATCGAGCCTCCGCGGATCAACAATGAATGCATCGAGAAAGCACTAATCCAACTTATAGGAGTAGTAAAATGTATTCTTGTGGTTCTTGTTTTCTTTGGTCTTGCTTTTATAGTCAAAATTATCGTTGGAGTCCGTGCAAAACGAAGGTGCATTTGGGGTCGTGCGTTGGAGTTGGCCTTACAAGTGGGACCGCAGTTAAGGAAACCGACTATCGGCAAACCCCCACCTCGCCCGCCGCGCGATGGCTGAAGTTAGAGAAACGACGAGGTTGAAGAGATTGCTCTAGCACGGACTCCAAGAAATAATATCGTGTCAGATGGATGTCGTGGTGGTGGCGTGTGCCGTACTCCTGGACGTGAATGCTTGTTCTGGCCCATGCCACCCTACTACTCCCTACTACTTACTCCTACTATATAGTACAAGTATCGAGGATTCGAGGTGCTGGTTACGTACAACGAACACATTAACATATGGCTACAGTAAAAATACCCGCCCGACGCGCAAAGCATCTGAAGCTAGTACAAATAGTGTACTACTATTGTTGATTGGCCTCATCCGATAACATGTTGCAATGCACGTACAATTATGTATTTGCAAAATATTTTTTTGCCTCGTCGCACCACTCACTCAGAGAAGCGACTCGAAAGACATTCATAAATTTAGTAAGTTTATCACACACATATCATTTTATTACATACAACAGGTCATCAACCCACATCGACAACGAGGATACATTATAAATACTAAAGTTTTCACCACACAACAAATAACAAGCAATGAAATGAACTTCAACTCAACCATTCCTCGGCCTTGGAAACGCTTGCTTTGAACCACAAGTGATTCTCTGGGACGGGCCATCGATTGTTGATCTGGAAACCAACGCAGGACTGATCATCCAGGCTGAAGCGGCCTACTATATCCCTACCAGGGTAGGGAACCACACAAATGTCCGAGGTATAGACACAGTTGCTTCTCATAAATGTGTCAACAGCAGTTGGATCACCTTTCACCATCATCGGATAGTTTTGTCCAAGAAAGAGCGAGTTTTCTCCAAGACTATCAATTCTGTACCAGGGAGAAGGAGTTGGCGCTAGCACACTAGTATCCATCCTGAATACCATGCAACGGGTGTCGAAATAGGTCCGGAGAGTGCGACCATGGGAGACACCTGCTTCCTTAGCAGTAACATCATCAGTGGGCTGTATACACACAAGAGGTGATCCATCGGAATTAGTTGCCAGACGCCACAGAGTATATGGGTGCTGCTCGTCCTCATGCTCGTGATCATCAACATCGTCATCTCCCCCTTGGTTATAAAAATTTTCAAGTATAGGTGGTGGGATGTTCACAGGACCTTGGAAACACAAGAAGGTTAATTAGTAAAGGGAAACTTGCTAACCCGCATGCATGTGGATGAAACAATTATAATTGCGGTGGAAGACAAACGTACTGAAACTATGAGGATGCCATGCAAAAACAGTGCCACGAGTGGTGGCAGAAAACACAAGGCGCTCGTATTGAATTGCATCACAGTACTCATCCGTGTACAGAAACTGATTTTTGAGCAATAACCATCGAGTGAAACCATCAAGGAAGGCAACAAGCTTGTCGAAGATAGCAACAACATCATAGTTGCTGTAATTCCAAGAGCGGTTGGGAACTCGACAAATTGCTATCTTCCGTAGAATACAGTCATCATGATCATATTTGAACGTGCGTACATTACCGGTGTGCTCAACCTCTGGGCAGTGTGCTGAGATTTTTGGAAGTGGAACCCAGTGACGAGTGTACACATTCACAAGTTCCCACTCGCAGTTGGACCCAATGTAAACAACCCAATCTCCATTTGCACCTGCCCAAGCCTTGCCCTCAAGCGATGGCATCTTAACATCATATGTATCATTATCAAGCGGCTTCAACTTGCACAGGGCGAGGCCTCCGTCGTGCCGGCGCCAGTCATCATCAGGGTCACGGCGAAGAAGATAGGGGAGATCAAACTGCTCCTTGACTCTTGGGTTCTTTGTAATGATGTTATTAGTTGAGTCGAGAATGGGCTTGAACGAACCTGCCATGCTAGCCGAGGTGATGACGTCGCACCGATCAATGAGTTCCTCCACCACGTCATCTTTCAGATCGGGGCAAGAATAACGGGGTCGTTTTCGGCATGTTCCCTCCATGGAGAATATGATCGAACAATGGCAGAAGAAAGGGTGAATGACTGAAGGAAAATGGAGGAGGGAGAGGAAGAGCGTGCGGCAGCAGTTCCAAATCGAGAGGGAAAGGCGAAGAGTCGGTGGATGGTTGCGAGTTTGCCACAGTTCACGAAGAGGCGCCCCGGCCCACACGTCCGTTCGGAAATACTCCTACTACTCGCCGTTGTCTCACAGATATGTTGGCACGGGACCACATGTCAATGAAACATGGTGTGTAATTTCTCGTGCAAAATGCGATCTGGCCGCGTTGGCCCGAGGTGCCGCATTAGTTATCGACCTTTTTTTTAATGGTGTGCCGATCAGTTTTGAAGCACGAATAACTGGTACTGTACGTAGAGAAAATATAAACTACTCTACCACTGCTCCACCTCCAGTACTAGTAGTATAAAAAAGATATATAGGCTGGAGCTTGAGCGCTTTCTTGCTAAGGACTGCCCACTTGCTTCTCACACTACCACCCTCTCTCCAGATCTAAAAAAGACGGCGCCTCTCTCCCTCCTCACCGGTGGTCATAGATCCACCGGGGAAGAAAAGGATGTGCAGCGTTGACGCACTCGTCGTCGGCAAGCGAGGTCACGCACTAACGACAAGGCCGTCCTCTCAGACCTAGCACCCGCGCGGGATGGCCTCCGTCCCCAAGCTCATGCCGTAGTGTGTGCGGAGGACGACGACCACGAGCGAAGCCACTTCCCGCCGACCCTCAGGTATGCTACCTCTTTTCGAACCATAACCTTGTTCTATTGCCCCATCTGCCACGTCGTTGCATGTGGATCTTTTTCCACTCCACCATCTTCCCAATTTGCTATCCTCTGCTCTGCTGGCCATGCAGACAAAAACCATAATTTGCACTATTAAAGGAAACCCTACTTCATGCAGACTAATCCATGTCTGGGTTGAATAAGGAAAGGAAGGGAGATTGTACTATCTAAGAGAGTAGGCATGGAACCCGCATCTAGGTTGAAAAGGGGAAAATCAGTAGCTAAGGAACGAGTCTCGTGTCTCTTGGTTGAAGAAGGGTAGAAAGGCATGACAACGCAATAGAGAATGACTAGGTCGATCGGTTTGTTGTCCTCGCATAGGAAAAAGGTGGCTAAAGAGAGCAAAATGGGACATAACCCACATATGCTGCCTGGATATTTGTTGCTCTGGGCAACCATACCTCCCTCACCACTCTGCGTCCGTGGAGGTACATCGTACTGGTGCGCCCACTGTCCGAATGGGCCTCCCATGCTCTTATTGCCACTTTTTTGCTGTTAGTATAACGCCAGCAGTCAAGTCAAGCAATGCTACTACTAAAGTGATGCCACATTTAACTAATGCCGCTCTTAGTCTAATGCCACCAATAAATTTAAGCAATGCCATTTAATGTCACTGGATTATTTCAGGGTTAGCTGTTGATTGTGGATGTATTAAAGATTTTTCAGCTAAGGCATTCTAATGCTGTTGCACAGCCAGTATACCAATGATGAAACTTGTTACTACCTTCAGATTTTTGCACTGTTAATGCTTATAGATTACATACCTCACTTTCATGAGATAAGTTAATTTTTTTGTACAGTGTCACCAAAATGCCAAGGCGCTGATGTCATTTTATTTTGGTTAAACTGCACAGACAATTATGAAGACAAGAGGAAAGGTCAAGAGTGGGCACCTCCTCCTCCGGCTGTTCTCTTGATTCATTCGATCAAGTTTTTATGTTTGATCGATTATCAAGATTGGGATAGCAATTTTTAAGGTCCCCCCGAGTTCGAAATGATATTTACCTTGGAGGTACATGGTTTGCAATTTTTTTATACTATCATTAGTTAATAATGCTAGTTACCTTCAGACTTTTGTATTTGGTTTAATGCTCATGCCGAGCTAGTATACCAATGCTGAAACTTGTTACCTTTACATTTTGTATTGTTAATTCTTATAGAAACCTTCCAGTGCTAGAGTTTATTGAAATCTGTTCAGTAAAACCATTGTACTATACCCTGTAATAAACTAACTACTCTACTGTTGCACTAGCCACTGGATTAGTGTATATTTGTAGTATTCGAATGGTGTTGCATTAGCGTATGGACATAAATAAAGTGTGGCAAGCTTTCCCAGATATGTGCTCAAGAAAACTACCACCTGTTTTTCTAAATACTAGACGTTTGGGTACTTTAAATTGAACCGCGAAAACGTCTTATATTAAGGAAAAAAGGGTGTAGAGTTCACTCAAATTATCCCGGTAAAGCTAGTCACACCTTTGTTAAAATTAATGTTCATTATGTTATCGGAGGAGGTCTGTATGTTTGTCTCTAATGCCTGTCGACTACATACCTGACATCAGATGTAATGTTAAGTCATTTCCTTCTATACAGTGTCACTGAATTGTCAAGGCGGTGATGGCATTTTATTTTAGTAGAACTGCACAAAATTTGCTTAAAAGAAGAGGAAAGGTCAGGAATGGCTCAGTTTTTTAGAAAAAACTATGTATGCCTTCCTGACATCAGCCGTTGTTGCTTTATTTATTCCTTCAAACATGTGGTTAGAAACAGTCTTGCTACCTTTTCCCATTATGAAATTGGAATGCTTATATTTGTGAGTCTATGCTTCAACTAGTGCCACTTTTAGAGTAATCACACTTTCAATATCTATGCAAACAGGGGTGCTTGATTTTAGGTGAACTGCACAAAAAGTCCAACTGGTTCAACATTAGGAGCATGTTTTTTTACAAACCTTTATATCCAATTGGTGGCACTATGAGCTCTTCATTACGAAGGTACATGGTTTGCTACTATCTTGCTACTCTTTTTGTACCGTCATTAGATAGTAATACTAGTGGTTTGCATGTGAATTTATTGGCAGGGTGGACCTACATTGGAGGTGCATGACAGGATTCAATGATTGGATGCTCAATTTCGGTTGTATTGATTTCACCTCTTCCATCACTGCGAACATGGATATCCTTGGTCTGATGAAGAATAGGCGCTATATTTCTACTCTGAACCAGCAAATCAATTCAGTATGAAATTGTCCAGGGCAAAACATAACTGTATCAGATTGTCCAGTGCAGAACATGACAGATGCTAAGCGGAAGAGACATGTTTAAACCGAAAATACAAGGTGTGGTATATGTTTACTAGCTGCTTGATATTTGTGCAGACAGAGATGTCTTCCCGTTGCTATTTGGCAAACAAACAAAGTGTCCGCAATTTTGGTTGAACTGCACAAGAGAATAGTATAGTCACTGCATGCAGTGCCATTTGAAAATAGACACAGAAAGATTGGATAGTCACTTCATGGACTGCAGAAAAGTAGTACTGTACTATTTATTGGCCAACACTAGGTGCTTCATTTCTTTGGTCTGATTATACAATGGGCAGCATTTTGCCTAAGTTAAAGTTTGTATTCCGAAAATAGTCTCGTGGTGTGATCGAGAGAAGACCAAATCATATTGCAGTGGATGTTCCTCCATCATGTGTGGTTCATTCTCATGGTTCCAGCTGTTGGTGAAACCACTTATGTTTGCAAGAGGAATTGTAGACTTCACAAACAAATTTGTCTTTCAGTCTGTACTGAATGTTGGCCAAGAGAAGCATCCATGTTAGTAGGAAGAACAGATGTTTTTTCTAGATCTCTGCTTTTGGAGCTACATATTTGTATATGATCTGTCATTGTATATCTTAATATTTTTTTTGTTGATTTGTTATTGTATATCTTAATATTTTTGTATATAAACTTGGTCAAAGTTTGTAAAGCTTGACTTTGACCAAAGCTAATATGCGAACTAAATAAAAATGGAGGGAGTACCTCCTTTCCGGTTTGCAGGGCTTAATTCAAACCTCTCACCAACCAAGGTACTCCCTCAGTCCGGAATTTATTAGTCCCGTGAGCAAAGCAGCAAGACCAAGGCATGGCAATAATTAACGGCATGCAGAAGTTTAAGCCTAATTAATTCCAGTGATTTAAGTGGTTGCATGTGTGCCCTTGGCTGCGACTCGTTGCATGCTGCTTCGCGTACTGCCTGCGAGCGATTATGAGTGCCTGCATGCAGCCGGCCGTAATTAAGGCAGCTAACTGATGCGAAAAAAGATACACTTTAAATCCGTGGAATCATTATTGACAAGGAGGGAGATGATTCGAGTGCACTTGTTTGACCGCCATGCCGGCGTGCGACCCAGATGGGACGGGACGGCACAGTCATAATTTCAGTTTCTCTAGTTTTCCATGGCAAGCTGGCGCGCTAAGCCATTATGCATTGAATTCCGATGACCGTCGCGCTACCTTCCGCCTATAAGTACTGTTTCCCGGCCTTCTCAGGTGCCACCGTGACCCAACTCGCCATATCCTCATAAGCCCCCACCGGCCCGACGTCGCTCGCCACGTCCGCCATGCCCCGCCCGTTCGCGGTAGGCGATGCCGGAGGCGGTCACCGCCGGAACTAGTGTTCGGGTTTTCACCGGGAGGCAGACGGAGGGAGGAGGCATTCTATCTGTCTTTAGATGGCAATGCGGAGATCGAGGAGTTGTTGGAGCGCGACCGCATGGCGGAGGAGCAGGAGTTGTTGGAGCGCGACCGCCTGTCGGAGGAGCAGCGTATCGCCGATTTGCACCGCCAGCGGGACATGGAGCAGCAGCGCACCGACGCTCTGAGTCGCGAGCAGAGCGCCCGCAACTGGGCCGACTACGTGGAGGCCGGCACCCGGCAAGTAGCCCTGGAGGCTGTCGGGCACGCACACGTTCGCGACGCCGATTTTTACTACCAGCTCGTCAGGTGGGTTTCTCGCTTGGAAGCCGAAGCTTCGGTGGACCATGCCGGCATGGAAAGGGCCAACGCGCGCGAGCAACGCGCCCTATTGCACCTCTGGCAAGTCCGAGGTGAGGTGGAGGACGCGGTGCCAGCGTTTAGCATGGACAGCAGATGGCGGCCGACATCGTCTAGTTAGCTAAGAGTAAGTTAGTACTTGTACGCTAATAGAGTGTTAGTGGGTGTAGATAGTTAACTTGGCTATGATGGTTGTCAACGTGGAAGTTCAGTACTCTATATGTGGATCAGACCTGTTACTTTGGTCTGAATGTTGAACTTTCTGTTTGAACGTATGGAATGGGCTGTTGTTTTTTAAATGGGTTGTATTTGTCCTCCACGGTTTAGAGGCTAACTTGTGGGCCTAGCAAGTTGACGCGTACACAATCAGGAGCTGATTGTACATGGAGAGGATGATAGCAGGGACCCACCAAGGTCATGGCAGTACGCAAGCAAGTGCCTCCTTATTTCAAGCCAATAAAAAAGGCTCCTCCTAGTGGATTTCTGACATCTGGGTCCCATGCCATTGTCAACGTAGTCAATAAACGAGAGAATTGCACAACGAGCGGCTGACACCAGGGACCCAGCAGCTCGCCCAGTTATTTTTGTTTTGGGTTAATTTGATAAATGCCACTCCAAATCTGGTGTATTCGAGAAATGCCACTGCAATTTCCAAACTTTGAAAAATGCCATTTCATGCCATTTCTAGTGGCATTTTTCGAAGCCTGGAGTGGCGTTTTTCAAAGTTTGCAAACTGCAGTGGCATTTTTCAAAGTTTGGAAAAATTGCAGTGGCATTTTTATGAATCGCCATAATTGGAGTGGCATTTATCTAATTTGTTTTTGAGATGGAAGCAGGGTGTCAACTGGGCTGTGCGGGACACTCTGGCCTGTCTAGACAGCCTTTTCTTTTATGTTTACCACAAACCAGCCTAGTAGTTTTTTTTCTTTCTGAAAATGGCTAGCCCAGTTCTTTTGTGATTTGTCAAGTAAGTCTCTTTATCAGGCCTGTTGGGTTGCAAATCTTTCAAGACGAGGAGAGCTTCATTCGGCTGGCCGAGAAAATGGCCTATCAGTAATGAGAAATGGGATGTACATTTTTAAAACACATCAAACCAGCAATTATTTTCAAATATCTTGTTTTTGATTTCGAGATTTTAAATTGCATTAATTTTTATGCATGGACAATTTATTGGATTTTATATTGATATACATTTATTTTTAAAATCAGTCTGAATGTGACTCGAAATTTCGGGATTAAAAACAGTTCAGACTGTACTGACATATGCAAAATTTCGTATAATTTTTTAACCGTGGCCACAATATGGGCTGCAATGCTAACATAAAGAATATGGGCTCCAAAAAACCCGTAAGAATTAGCAAATGGGCTGTAAATTATTTGAAATAATGGCAGATGGGCTGTATGCTGTTTTCCACATATTTGAGGCTTTCCATAGATGGCCTATATACTGTTGGATGTCCATCCAACGGCCGTTGTGCTTCTTCAATCTCTACTCTTCCTGCTCCAGCCGCTCAAACAAGCGCCGACGGGACTGCCTGCTCCCTCATCCCCGCGGCCGGCTGTGTTGCCGCGCAGGCCTCACCGCCCCACCGTACTCCCATCGCTGGCCTAGCCATCCCTCTACTCACCCACACCTGCTGTTATTCTCTGGCGACGGCAGACGAACCAGTAAACCCTCGTACAGTCGTACTCCCCTCCGCGTGGGAAACAAAAACAACAGCCGAGTCTTCCCTGCCTCCGTGTCATTCCCTTCCTAGGCCTCGCCGTCGTCCACCGCCCTGGTGCTCTCGGCGTGGCGTGGTCAGCATGGTCAATGACCGACATGCATCTGAAGTGGACTGTATGTGGAGAGGCTGATAGCTGGGTCCACGGTCGCACGCAAGGAAATGCCTCCTTATTACGCGCAAAATAATGATTTCCTCCACCTGACATCTGGGACCCACCGAAACGGCCTCTGTATTTCACGAAAAAATGTTATCGCCGCTGACAGCTAGGACCCACCAGCTATATCTTCGCCCGCAAGGAAGTGCTTCCTTATTACGCACAAAAGAATGAATACTCCCCCTGCTAGCTGAGACCCAGTATAGTGGGCCTACTAAGTTGACGGGGACGAAGGGCTTTGTCAACTTAGCCAATATGCATGATTCTAGCTTGACTGACCGTACGATGTCCATCCAACGGCCGTAGTGCTTCTTCAACCTCTAGTCTTCTTGCTCCAGCCGCCCAAAGCAGCGCCGGTCATGCCGCCTGCTCCTGCCTCCCATGGCTGGCTGTGCTGCCGCGGAGGCCTCACTGCCCCCATACTACTCCCACCGCTGGCCAGGCCATCCCTCCAATCCACTCACCCACACCCCCTGTTATTCTGCGGCGACGGCAGCGCAGCCGAACCAGTGAACCCTCGTACTCCTCTCTGTGTGGGCATCCACTGCCGTGTCTTCCCCGGCTCCGCGTTGTCCCCTTCCTAGGCCTCGCCGTCGTCCACCGCCGTGGTGCTGTCGGCACGGCGTGGTCAATGTGGTCAACGACCAAATTCCATCGGAAGAATACTATACATGGAGAGGCTGACAGCTGGGTCCACGGCAGCCGCAAGAAAGTGCCTCCTTATTACGCGGAAAATAATTATTCCTCCACCTGACAGCAGGGACCCACCAGACGCCCACCAGTATATCGCGAAAAAACGTTTGCCCCTGACTGCTGGGACCCACCCGACGGGCCACCGTATTTTGCGAAAAAAACGTTCCCCCTGCTGTCAGCTCAGACCCACCGGAAGTGCCTCCTTATTACGCACAAAAAAAGGAATACCCCCCTGCTAGCTGGGACCCACCTTGGTGAGAGGCTGACTTGTGGGCCTACTAAGTTGACGGGGACAGAGGGCTTTGTCAACTTAGTCAATATGCACGATTCTAGCTCCAGTGACCGTACGATGTCCATCCAACGGCCGTAGTGCTTCTTCAACCTCTGGTCTTCTCGCTCCAGCCGCCCAAACCAGCGCTGGTCGTGCCTCGTGCTCCTGCCTCCCGTGGCCGGCTGCGATGTGGCGGAGGCCTCACCCCCCCTACTACTCCCACCGCTGGCCAGTCCATCCCTCTACTCACCCACACCCCCTGTTATTCTGCGGCGACGGCAGCCTCACACCACAGCGAACCAGTGAACCCTCGTACTCCTCTACGCATGGGCATCCACTGCCACGTCTTCCCCGGCTCCGCATCATCCCCTTCCTAGGCCTCACCGTCGTCCACCGCCCTGGTGCTCTCGGCGTGGTGTGTTCAACGTGGTCAAGGAACGACTTCCATCGGACGTGGACTGTACGTGGAGAGGTCAAGCTGGGTCCACGGCCGCAGCAAGGAAGTGCCTCCTTACTATGTGCAAAATAATTATTCCTCCACCTGACAGCAGGGACCCACCGAACGGGCCATCGTATTTCGCCCCCCTGACTGCTGGGACCCACCAGCTACATCTTCGCACGCAAGGAAGTGCCTGACAGTCGGGACCCACCTGGTCGAAGCGTACGTAGCGTTGTCATTCTGGTCGCGAACGTGTACGTACATATATACTGGTGGATGTAGAGGCGCGCACGTGTCGTAGTAGAGGCGGCCAGGGTGTAAGAAAGAAAATACGGCCATGTATGTGTACATACGGGCGGGGTCTCGAACGGCTACTCGCGCATACGTACGGCGAGGGCTCATTGACATGGCTGGGTCGGAACGGAGAAACAGCGTCGTCGTCGTGTTCATGGGGAGGCAACGGAATGCGTCGTGTTCATGGGGAGGCAACAAAATGCGTCGTGTTCATGGGGAGGCAACGGAACGCGTGGGAGCCAACCGGCTGGGTCGGAACGGAATGTGTGGTCGTGTTCATCGGGAGGGCTTGGACGGAATGGGCGATGGAAACGAGGCCTGGCGTACCGCACAACGGAGGAAACGGACCTCCTACGTTCAGAATGGGGTCCTGTTGATCGGGAGGGGTCTAGCGTACCGCAAAATGGAGGAAACAGACCTCCTACGGTCGAAACGGGGGTCCTGTTGATCGGGAGGGGTGTGGCGTACCGCAAAACGGACGAAACAGACTTGTGTTGGAGCGCTACGATCGAAACAGGGGTCCTATTCATCGGGAGGGGTGTGGCGTACCGCAAAACGGGACTCCACGAGATACTATTCATCTCCACCGTCGACCCCCTCCAGCCTCCACGAGCTACTGTTCATCCACCGTCGACCTCCTCCAGCCTCCACCTGCGACTATTCATCCACGTGCTCCTATTCATCCAGCCTCCACCGCGCTACTCCACCGGCTACTATTCAACCAGCCCTCTCCACGGGCTCCTGTTCAATCACCCCTACACGGGCTACTGTTCATCCTGCCCTCCACTGTCTATTGTTCATCCTGCCCTCCACGGGGTGGTCCTGTTCATCCAGCCCTCCACGGGGTCCTATTCGTCCAGCCCCAACCGGCTCGATCGATCGGGGTCCTGTTCATCCAGAGGCAACACCACGGGGTCCTGTTCATCCACCCCCACCGGGAACTGTTCATCCACCCCCCCCGCAACGCTCACTGTTCATCCAGAGGCAGCATCGATCGGCTTCAGTTAGCAGCAGTAGCGAAGGAATCGCTCGATCGGGTTCAGTTAACAGCCATCGATCGATCGCTCGGGTTCAGTAACACGTAGCCTGCAGTGCAATCGCTCGGGTTCAGTTAGATCCCAACGCCTCGCTCGGGTTCAGTTAGAGCCAACGCCTCGCACACACGCGCGTACGTGTACGAGAGAAACACGCATCGCTCGGCCCCCGACCTCCCAATGTAACTGGGAACTCCCCGAAATTTTCCTCGCCCTCACTTCTACCATGGTTTTTTCTGTCATGGACGGCCCAAAGAATGTCATGCAGCTGCGTCTCCGGCCTGCCCAGGACGAAAAGCCCATTTTCTGTCATGATTTTTTGTCATAGAAGTAGGAGCCCACCACATCTATGATGATACCGGGTTTTGTCACAATTATCGTCAAAGAAGTGTCATATGTATGACAGAAAAAAATTCGTTCAGCCCAAAATGTCATGGATGTGTCTTTTTTCTGTAGTGTTGTGTTACATTAAGTATATATACCCATATCTGCTCAAATCATCTGTGAAGGTTAGAAAATAACGATACGCGCCACGAGCCTCAACACTCATCAGACCGCATACATCAGTATGTATTATTTCCAATAAGTCAGTGGCTCGCTCCATTGTTCCGGAGAGCGGAGTCTTAGTCATCTTGCCCATGAGGCATGGTTCGCAAGCATCAAGTGATTCATAATCAAGTGATTCCAAAAGCCCACCAGCATGGAGTTTCTTCATGTGCTTTACACCAATATGACCTAAACGGAAGTGCCACAAATAGGTTGCACTATCATTATTAACTTTGCATCTTTTGGCTTCAATATTATGAATATGTGTATCACTACGATCGAGGTTCAATAAACCATTCACCTTGGGTGTATGACCACAGAAGGTTTTATTCATGTAAACAGAATAACAATTATTCTTTTAAATGAATAACCGTATTGCAATAAACATGATCCAATCATATTATGCTCAACGCAAACACCAAATAACATTTATTTTAGGTTCAATACCAATCCCGAAGGTAAAGGGAGTGTGCGATGGTGATCTTATCAACCTTGTAATCATTTCCAACACACATAGTCACCTCGTCCTCAACTAGTCTTTGTTTATTTTGCAACTCCCGTTTCGAGTTACTACTCTTAGCAAATGAACCAGTATCAAAGACCGAGGGGTTTGCTATAAACACTAGTAAAGTACACATCAATAACATGTATATGAAATATACCTTTGTTCACATTGCCATCCTTCTTATCCGCCAAGTATATAGGGCAGTTACACTTCCAGTGACCATTTCCTTTGCAGTAGAAGCACTCCGTTTTAGGCTTGGGTTTAGATTTGGGCTTCTTCATGGGAGTGGCAACTTGCTTGCCATTTTTCTTGAAGTTCCCTTTCTTTCCCTTGCCCTTTTACTTGAAACTAGTGGTCTTGTCAACCATCAACACTTGATGCTTTTCTTGATTTCTTCCATCGCCGATTTCAGCATCACGAAGAGCTTGGGGAATTGATTTTGTCATCCCTTGCATATTATAGTTCATCACGAAGTTCCAGTAACTTGGTGATAGTGACTAGAGAAGTCTGTCAATTACTATCTTATCTGGAAGATTAACTCCCACTTGATTCAAGCGATTGTTGTACTCAGACATTTTGAGCACATGCTCACTAGTTGAGCTATTCTCCTCCATCTTGTAGGCAAAGTACTTTTCAGAGGTCTCATACCTCTCGACTCGGGCATGAGTCTGAAATACCAATTTCAGCTCTTGGAACATCTCATATGCTCCGTGGCATTCAAAATGTTTTTGAAGTACCGGTTTTAAGCCGTAAATCATGGTGCACTAAACTATAAAGTAGTCATCATATCGAGCTTGCCAAATGTTCATAATGTCTGCATCTGCTCCTGCAATAGGTCTGTCACCTAGCGGTGCATCAAGGACATAATTCTTCTATGCAGCAATGAGGATAATCCTTAATCAGATCACGGACCTAGTCCGCATTATTGCTACTATCATCTTTCAACTTATTTTTTCTCTAGGAACATATCAGAAATAAAAATGGGGAAGCTATATGCGAGCTATTAATCTACAACATATATATGCAAATACTATCAGGACTAAGTTCATGATAAATTTAAGTTCAATTAATCATATTAATTGAGAATTCCCACTTAGATAGACATCTGTCGAGTCATCTAAATGATCATGTGATCCATATCAACTAAACCATGTCTGATCATCACGTGAGATGGAGTAGTTTTCAATGGTGAACATCACTATGTTGATCATATCTACTATATGATTCACGTTCGACCTTTCGGTCTTAGTGTTCCGAGGCCATATCTGCATATGCTAGGCTCGTCAAGTTTAACCCGAGTATTCTGCACGTGAAAAACTATCTTACACTTGTTGTATGTGAACGTAGAGCTTATTACACCCGATCATCACGTGGTGTCTCGGCACGACGAAATGTAGCAATAGTGCATACTCAGGGAGAACACTTATACCTTGAAATTTAGTAAGAGATCATCTTATAATGCTACCTCTGTACTAAGAAAAATAAGATGCATAAAAGATAAACATCACATGCAATCAATATAAGTGATATGATATGACCATCATCATCTTGTGCCTTTGATCTCCATCTCCAAAGCACCGTCATGATCACCATCATCACCGGCTTGACACCTTGATCTCCATCGTAGCATCGTTGTTGTCTCGCCAACTATTGCTTCCATGACTATCGCTACCGCTTAGTGATAAAGTAAAGCAATGACATGGTGATTGCATTTCATACAATAAGGGGACAACCATATGGCTCCTTCCAGTTGCCGACAACTTTGTTACAAAACATGATTATCTCATACAACAATTTATATAATCACGTCTTGACCATATCACATCACAACATGTCCTGCAAAAAGAAGTTGGACGTCCTCTACTTTTTTGTTGCAAGTTTTACGTGGCTGCTACGGGATTAGCAAGAACCATTCTTACCTACGCATCAAAAACCACAATGATTTTTCATCAAGTGTGCTGTTTAAACCTTCAACAAGGACCGCACATAGTCACACTCGACTCAACTAAAGCTGGAGAAACAGACACCCAGTAGCCACCTGTGTGCGAAGCACGTTGGTAGAACTAGTCTCATGAATGCGGTCATGTGTTGTCGGTCTGGGCTGCTTCATCCAACAATACCGCCTAATCAAAGTATGACATGCTGGTAAGCAGTATGACTATTATTGCCCACAACTCTTCATGTTCTACTCGTGCATATAACATCTACGCATAGACCTAGCTCTGATACCACTATTGGGGAACGCAGTATTTCAAGAAAAATTCCTACGATCGTGCAAGATCTATCTAGGAGATGCATAGCAACGAGAGGCGAGACTGTGTCTACGTACCCTCATAGACCGAAAGCAGAAACATTTAGTAATGTGGTTGATGTAGTCGAACGTCTTCGCGATCCAACCGATCAAGTACCAAACGCACAACACCTCCGCGATCTGCACACGTTCAGCTCAGTGACGTCCCTCGTACTCTTGATCCAACTGAGGCCAAGGGTGAGTTCCGTCAGCACGACGGTGTGTTGACGGTGATGATGAAGTTATTGATGCAGGGCTTCGCCTAAGCACTACGATAATATGACTGAGGAGTAAAACCGTGGAGGGGGCACCGCACACGGCTAAAGGTCAACTTGTATGTATTTGGGGTGCCCCCTGCCTCCGTATATAAGCGAGGGAGAGGGAGAGGCAGCCGGCCCTAGGGGGCGCGCCAAGGTGTGGAGTCCTACTAGGACTCCCTAGTCCTAGTAGGATTCCACCTCCCACACGGAGTAGCAAAAGGGGGAAGGGACAAGGAGAAGGAAGGGGGGCGGCCCCCTTCTCCTAGTACTAACCGGCTTCCTACGCAAGGGGGGCACCAACCCCTTGTGGGCTGGTGTGCTTCCCTCTTATGGCCCATAAGGCCCATAACTTCTCTCAGGGGGTTCCGGTAACCTCCCGGTACTCGTGGAAAATGCCCAAACCACTCGGAACCATTCCGATGTCCAAACGCAACCTTCCAATATATGAATCTTTACCTCTTGACCATTTCCAGACTCCTCGTCATGTCTGTAATCTTATCAGGGACTCTGAACAAGCTTCGATCATCAAATCACATAACTCATAATACAAATCGTCATCGAACGCTAAGCATGTGGACCTACGGGTTCGAGAACTATGTAGACATGACCGAAACTCATCTCCGGTCAATAACCAATAGCGGAACCTAGATGCTCATATTGGTTCCTACATATTCTACGAAGATCTTTATCGATCAAACCGCATAACAACATATGTTGCTCCCTTTGTCATCGGTATGTTACTTGCCCGAGATTTGATCATCGGTATCATCATACCTAGTTCAATCTCGTCACCAACAAGTCTATTTACTCGTTCTGTAATGCATCATCCCGCAACTAACTCATTAGTCACATTGCTTGCAAGGCTTATAGTGATGAGCATTACCGAGAGGGCCCAGAGATACCTCTCCAATACTCAGAGTGACAAATCCTAATCTCGATCTATGCCAACCCAACAAACACCATCGGAGATACCTGTAGAGCATCTTTACAATCACCCAGTTATGATGTGACATTTGATAGCACACAAGGTATTCCTCTAGTATTCGGGAGTTGCATAATCTCATAGTCAGAGGAACATGTATAGGTCATGAATAAAGCAATAGCAATAAAACTTAACGATCATTATGATAAGCTAACGGATGGGTCTTGTCCATCACATCATTCTCCTAATGATGTGATCCTGTTCATAAAATGACAACACATGTCTATGGCCAGGAAACTTAAGCATCTTTGATTAACGAGCTAGTCAAGTAGAGGCATACTAGGGACACTCTATTTTGTCTATGTATTCACACATGTACTAAGTTTCCAGTTAATACAATTCTAGCATGAATAATAAACATTTATCATGATATAAGGAAATATAAATAACAACTTTATTATTGCCTCTAGGGCATATTTCCTTCAAAAAACTGCTAGCTAATCCTTATGCAAGAGATGGAACTGAACATCCTGATATGCACTTAATATATGTGGAACAAATTTGTAGATTGTTTAAGCTTGCGAGTTTACCCGGAAATGAAGTTAAGAAGAAGGTTTTCCCTTTATATTTGAAGGGAAAAGCATTGGCGTGGTATAGGGTATGCGATGATATTGGATCTTGGAACTGAAATCGATTGAAATTGGAGTTCCACCAAAAAAATTTATCCTATGCATCTAGTTCATTGTGATCGGAATTACATATATAATTTTTGGCCTCGTGAAGGAGAAAGTATCGCTCTAGCTTGGTAGAGTCTTAAGTCAATGTTGTATTCATGCCCCAATCATGAGCTCTCAAGAGAAATTATTATTTAGAATTTTATGCTCGGCTTTCTCGTGATGATCAATCCATGCTCAATACTTCTTGTATTTGTTCTTTTATGAAGAGGACTATTGAATTTTGGTGGGATCTTTTGGAAAGAATTAAACGCAACTCTGAAGATTGGGAGCTCGGCGAAGGTAAAGTGTCAGGTATTAAGCTTAAATATGATTGTGTTAAATCTTTTATGAATACTGATGCTTTTCAAAAGTTTAGCACTAAATATGGACTTGACTCTATAGTAGCCTCATTTTGTGAATCATTTGCTACTCATGTTGATGTAGCGACCCGACCTAAAACGGTCAAGTCTCTATGCTTTAGTGTCATCCATGGATCGGTAATGCTGACACACACAGTACTCGAAGGATTTATAACAGAGTGGCAATCACACACTTATTACATCAATTGTCTCAAGAGAGAACTTCTTACAATAAATATGGCTTAAGGCCATCTAATACGATAACAGCGGAAGGCTTGGAAGATAAAGTGAGTCCATCAACTCCAACGGCATAGCTAAGTGCATGACAAACGACCTATCGCACCTTACTCCTCGTCCGAAAAGTCTGCAACATGATACGTTGCAGCCCGAAAATGGGTTAGCACATGGAATATGCTGGCAATGTAACACAGGAGAGTAATGAACAACTAAAAGCTATCACTATATGCATATATGGCTGGTGGAGGCTGTATGGTTAATATTTTTTGCGAAAAGCCAATTTTTCCCTACAACAAAGGAATATATATTATTTAACTATCATGGTAGTTGAACAATATTGAGAAGGTTCCTCCAACTCAATCCCAATTGAAAGTAATTATCAACCCAACAAATTATTTTAGAGTGATGAGGTCCATATGATAATCCAAGAACCAGATACTCAAGATGTCCATAACCGGGGAGACGGCTAACCATGATTAGTTTGTACACTCTGCAGAGGTTTGCGCACTTTTTCCCACAAGACCCGATCTTCTCCGTTGGATTTCTCGCACTACAGGGTGTTTGAGAAAAGGATGACCAAGACACAATCTTTCAGAAGCATTTGCTCTTTACTCCGGGCGGACCGGTACACCTACAATCCCCTACATCTGCTAGTCCACCTCTTCAAGAACTCACGCAACTTACTCAATTATGCCAGAGCCCGTAATGGCTTGTGGTTGCACACAGAAGTTTGTAGCATGATTAGTCTTATGATCCCTTTGAGCCTGGGTGGCGGGCCGTAGGATGATCACACGGGTACTCTGGGATATCCTAGGACAACACTTGATTCTCCAGGTGCCCACAAGCAATCCACTGATAACCACAAGTATAGGGGATCGCAACAGTTTTCGAGGGTGGAGTATTCAACCCAAATTTATTGATTCGACACAAGGGGAGCCAAAGAATATTCTCAAGTATTAGCAGCTGAGTTGTCAATTCAACCACACCTGGAAACTTAATATCTGCATCAAAGTGTTTAGTAGCAAAGTAATATGATAGTAATGGTAACGGTGATAAAAGGTAACGGTAGCAAAATTAATATTTTTGGTGTTTTGTAGTGATTGTAACAATAGCAACGGAAAAGTAAATAAGCAAAGAACAATATATGGAAAGCTCATAGGCAATGGATCGGTGATGGAGAATTATGTCGGATGCGGTTCATCATGCAACAGTCATAACCTAGGGTGACACAGAACTAGCTCCAGTTCATCAATGTAATGTATGCATGTATTCCGAATATAGTCATACGTGCTTATGGAAAAGAACTTGCATGACATCTTTTGTCCTACCCTCCCGTGGCAGCGGAGTCCTATTGGAAACTAAGGGATATTAAGGCATCCTTTTAATAGAGTACCGGACCAAAGCATTAACACATAGTGAATACATGAACTCCTAAAACTACGGTCATCACCGGTAAGTATCCCGATTATTGTCACTTTGGGGTTAACGGATCATAACACATAATAGGTGACTATAGACTTGCAAGATAGGATCTAGAACTCTCATATATTGATGAAAACATAATAGGTTCAGATCTGAAATCATGGCACTCGGGCCCTAGTGACAAGCATTAAGCATAGCAAAGTTATAGCAACATCAATCTCAGAACATAGTGGATACTAGGGATCAAACCCTATCAAAACTAACTCGATTACATGATAAATCTCATCCAACCCATCACCGTCCAGCAAGCCTACGATGAAATTACTCACGCACGACGGTGAGCATCATGAAATTGGTGTTGGAGGATGGTTGATGATGATGATGGCGACGGATTCCCCTATCCGGAGCCCCGAACGGACTCCGGATCAGCCCTCCTGAGAGAGTTTAGGGCTTGGCGGCGGCTCCGTATCGTAAAACACAATGAATCCTTCTCTCTCGATTTTGTCTCCCCGAAAGTGAATATATGGAGTCCAGGTTGAGGTCGGTGGAGCGTCAGGGCGCCCACGAGGCAGGGGGCGCACCCAGGGGGGCAGGCGTGCCCCCACTCTCGTGGACAGGTGGGGCACCCCTGACATGGATCTTCCTTCCAATATTCATTATATATTCCAGAATAATGCTCCGTTGATTTTTAGGTCATTCCGAGAACTTTTATTCCTGCACAAAAAATAACACCATGGCAATTCTGCTGAAAACAGCGTTAGTCCGGGTTAGTTCTATTCAAATCATGCAAGTTAGGGTCCAAAACAAGGGCAAAAGTGTTTGGAAAATTAGATACACCGTAGACGTATCAACTCCCCCAAGCTTAAACCTTTGCTTGTCCTCAAGAAATTCAGTTGATAAACTGAAAGTGATAAAGAAAAACTTTTACAAACTCTGTTTGCTCTTGTTGTTGTAAATATGTAAAGCCACCATTTAAGTTTTCAGCAAATATTATGAACTAACCATATTCACAATAACATTTAGGTCTCATGTTTACTCATATCAATGGCATAATCAACTAGCGAGCAATAATAATAAATCTCGGATGACAACACTTTCTCAAAACAATCATGATATGATATAACAAGATGGTATCTTGCTAGCCCTTTCTGAGATCGCAAAACATAAATGTAGAGCACCTTTAAAGATCAAGGACTGACTAGACATTGTAATTCATGGTAAAAGAGATCCAGTCAAGTCATACTCAATGTAAACTAATAGTAATGAATGCAAATGACAGCGGTGCTCTCCAACTGGTGCTTTTTAATAAGAGGATGATGACTCAGGATAAAAGTAAATAGATAGGCCCTTCGCAGAGGGAAGCAGGGATTTGTAGAGGTGCCAGAGCTTGGTTTTGAAATAGATATGAATAATATTTTGAGCAGTATACTTTCATTGTCAACATAACAACCAAGAGATGGCGACATCTTCCATGCTACACACATTATAGGCGGTTCCCAAACAGAATGGTAAAGTTTATACTCCCCCTCCACCAACAAGCATCAATCCATGGCTTGCTCGAAACAACAAGTGCCTCCAACTAACAACAGTCCCGGGGGAGTTTTTTTGGAGTTACTTTTCATTTGATTTGCATAAAGCATGGGACTGGGCATCCCGGTGACCAGCCATTTTCTCATGAGTGAGGAGCGGAGTCCACTCCTCTTGAGAATAACCCGCCTAACATGGAAGATACGGACAACCCTAGTTGATACATGAGCTATTCGAGCATACAAAACAGAATGTTTATTTGAAGGTTTAGAGTTTGGCACGTACAAATTTACTTGGAACGGCAGGTAGATACCGTATATAGGTAGGTATGGTGGACTCATATGGAATAACTTTGGGGTTTATGGAATTGGATGCACAAGCAATATTCCCGCTTAGTACAGGTGAAGGCTAGCAAAAGACTGGGAAGCGACCAGCTAGAGAGCGATAACAGTCATGAACATGCATTAAAATTAATCAACACCGAATGCAAGCATGAGTAGGATATAATGCACCATGAACATAAATATCATAGAGGCTATGTTGATTTTGTTTCAACTACATGCGTGAACATGTGCCAAGTCAAGCCACTCGAATCGTTCAAAAGAGGATACCACCCTATCATACCACATCACAACCATTTTAATAGCATGTTGGCATGCAAGGTAAACCATTATAAGCTCCTAGCTAATTAAGCATGGCATAAGCAACTATAATCTCTAATTGTCATTGCAAACATGTTTATTCATAATAGGCTGAATCAGGAACGATGAACTAATCATATTTACAAAAACAAGAGAGGTCGAGTTCATACCAGCTTTTCTCATCTCAGTAGGTTCATCAAATAATCATCATTAGTTCCTTTCACTTGCACGACCGAATAGTGTGGATAATAATAATAGTGCACGTGCATTGGACTAAGCTGGAATCTGCAAGCATTCAATTCAAGAGAGAATACAAGGTAATGGGCTCTTTGTTAGATCAACAATAATGCATATAAGAGCCACTTTAACATTTTAATCATGGTCTTCTCCTCTCGGCCCCCAAAGTAAAGAAAAGAAATAAAACTATTTACACGGGAAAGTTCCCAACAAGCAAAAGAAGAACAAGAAATCTTTTTGAGTTTTCTTTTTAATTACTACTACAAGCATGGAAAGTAAACTAACTAAAAGTTACAACAAATTTTTTTGGTTTTTCTTAAGGTTTATCAAACACACAAGAAGAAAGCATAAAAAGGAAAATAAACTAGCATGGATGATATAATGAAAAAGTATGAGCACCGACAACTAGCAATGAGTGTGTGAACATGAATGTAATGTCGGTGAGAAATACGTACTCCCCCAAGCTTTAGGCTTTTGGCCTAAGTTGGTCTATGGCCACGGCTGGCCTGCGGATATCCATAATAATAGTTGTTGGGGTCGTACTGTGATGAGGAAGAATAGTTGGGATCATACTGTGATGAAGAAGAAGACTCTGACTGCCAACTGGCTGACAGTCATCTTTGGATCCCAAGAATAAACAGATTGTCGTGGAGGCTCATCTTGTGGCTCATGTTCCGGGCTGGTGCAGGATTCTTGTAAGCTTGGACGGCAGCCCACGTAACGAGTAGGGTCCTACAAAATTAAACAGAAAGGAGCAGGCAGGATAATAGTCTCAGGATGATATTTGTTAAAGAACTTGATACTTAAGCTCTCCTGCCCTATTCTTAACAGTAAAATCATGTGCCACCATACTTTTATGATCTAGATAACACGGGGCAGCACCTTTTCTTCCTTCTCAGCATGCCTAATAGGTATGTTAAAATGTGCAGCTAGGCGTGTGGCATAGATGCCTCCAAAGATGGGACCCTTAGTACGGTTCATACTTAACCGTCTAGCAATAATACCGCCCATACTAAAAGTGTTATCACTGTATAAACCCGTGGTGCAGAATAATTATATCAGGGATGCTAAGGTTTCCACAGTTTCCGCGTCCAATTAAACAACGACTAGCAAATAATGCAAAGTAAAGTAAAACAGGAAAATGTATGCTAGTGATTCGTGCATCGGAAACCTTCCTAGTTTCTCCTACAGTGATAGTATCAATAAACCCAAGCCACATCATCATGATGTGGTTCTTCTGTCTTGCCCTCAAAAGGGACTAAACAAATCCGACAGAAATCATAAAGTGACATCTCCTTATGCTCATCATATAAATGAAACTCCACCGTAGGTGGTGAGTTCCTAGAATGAAAATGAAAGTTTTGCACAAAGGTATTTGTGAGTAAGAGATACTGATCGCATTGGTCGTGGAGAAAAGCGGTGAGGCCTGCATTATGAGCCAATTCATGAAAATCTTCATAGATACCGACTGCTCTCAAGAAATCATCAGAAGGCCATTCACACGCCCGAATCTCCGCGGTGCGCGGCAAATTATACTTAGGCTTCGGTGCCTTTTCCTTCGAGCTTTGGCTTGATGAGCCCCTCAAAAATCTCCTCACTATTTTTCTGAAATAATCTGAAATTTTTAGTAACTTCAAACAAAAATGAACCAACTTCAATAATATTGATAGCAACTACTCCTACAAGTGCCTAGAGCCTAAATCAAGCATTAGAACTACTTGGAACCATATAAATTTGACATGCAAGCTCAAGAACATGGTCACCTATGTAGCACAAATTTGCAAAGAATAAAGCACTAGAACAAAAACTAATTGGACCAATGGAGGAGTCACATACCAAGGAACAATCTCCCCAAGCAGTTTTGTGAGAGGTGCTTTGAGCAAGGAGATCGAAAATCACAACAAAAGTGGCTGGAACTCGTGCTTGAGTTGGTTTTTTGGGTTTGTGTGAGACAGAGGAAGAAGATGGGTGCTGGGATAAGTGGAGGAGAGCCACCGTGGGCCCACGAAGAAGGGGGCGCGGCCACCACCCTCGTGGCCAGGTGGCAGCTCCTCCCGCGGTAATTTTTGCACAGTAAATCCTCAAATATTCCTGAAAAAATCATATTAAATTGGCATGTCATTCTGAAGACTTTTATTTTCAGGATATTTTTATATTGCTCGGATAAGCCAGGAAACAGACTGAAAATACTAATTTTACTTTATTTAATATAAATAACAGAAAGTAAAAGTGGTACAGAAGTTTGTGCTTCTAGTTTCATCCATCTCATGCTCATCAAAAAGAATCCACTAACAAGGTTGATCAAGTCTTGTTAACAAACTCATTCCGATAATCATGAAACCGAAGAAATTTCGAATAACACTAAGTTACCTCAACGGGGATATGCACATCCCCAATAATAAGACTATCATATTTCTTGTTCACAGTTGGTAGAGGAAATTCAAAACCTCCAAATATAATCGATGGAATTTTTCCAATAGAGTTGATACTATGAACTTGAGGTTGTTTCCTCGGAAAGTGTACCGTATGCTCATTACCATTAACATGAAAAGTGACATTACCTTTAGTGCAATCAATAACAGCCCCTGCAGTATTAAGAAAAGGTCTTCCAAGAATAATAGACATACTATCATCCTCGGGAATATCAAGTATAACAAAGTCCATTAAGATAATAACGTTTGCAACCACAACAGGCACATCCTCACAAATACCGATAGGCATAGCAGTTGATTTATCAGCCATTTGCAAAGATATTTCGGTACATGTCAGCTTATTCAAGTCAAGTCTACGATATAAAGAGAGAGGCATAACACTAACACCGGCTCCAAGATCACATAAAGCAGTTTTAATATAATTTCTTTTAATGGAGCAAGGTGTAGTAGGTACTCCGGGATCTCCAAGTTTCTTTGGTATTCCACCCTTAAAAGTATAATTAGCAAGCATGGTGGAAATTTCAGCTTCCGGTATCTTTCTTTTATTAGTAATGATATCCTTCATATATTTAGCATAAGGATTTGTTTTGAGCACATCAGTTAATCACATACGCAAAAAGATAGGCCTAATCATTTCAGCAAAGTGCTCAAAATCCTCATCATCCTTTTTCTTGGATGGTTTTGGAGGAAAAGGCATGGGTTTCTGAACCCAAGGTTCCCTTTCTTTACCGTGTTTCCTAGCAACAAAGTCTCTTTTATCATAACGTTGATTCTTTGATTGTGGGTTATCAAGATCAATAACAGGTTCAACTTCTACATCATTATCATTACTAGGTTGAGCATCATCATGAACATCATCATTAATATTTTCATTAGGTTCATGTTCATTACCAGATAGTGTTTCAGCATCAGACATATAAATATCATTTGGATTATCAGGTGGTTTAGCAATAGGTTCACTAGAAGTTTGCATAGTTCTATCATTTTTCTTTTTCTTTTCTTTTTAGAAGAACAAGGAACATCAATATTATTTCTTTGGGAATCTTGCTCGATTCTCTTAGGGTGGCCTTCAGGATACAAAGGTTCCTGAGTCATTCTACCAGTTCTAGTAGCCACTCTAACAGCATAATCATTTTTCTTACTATTCATTTCATCAAGCACTTCTTTTTGAGCCTTAAGTACTTGTTCTACTTGAGTGGTAACCATAGAAGCATGTTTGCTAACAAGTTTAAGTTCACCTTTAATATTAGCCATATAATCACCCAAGCGTCTAATCATATAAGCATTTTCTTTTAATTGTCTACCAAAATAAGCATTGAAGTCGTCTTTCTTAAACATAAAGTTATCAAACTCATCCAAGCACTGACTAGCAATTTTAGTAGGGGGGACTTCAGCTTTATCATATCTATAGAGAGAATTTACCTTTACTACCTGTGTCGGGATATCGGGATCAGGAGGTTCTTCATAAATAAAGAATTGAGATCATATGTTTCTTCAACAGGCGGTATATTAAGACCATGTATTTCTTCAATAGGAGGTAAATTCTTAACATCTTCAGCTTTAATACCTTTTTCTTTCATAGATTTCTTTGCCTCTTGCATATCTTCGGGACTGAGAATAGAACACCTCTCTTCTTCGGAGTTGGTTTAAGAATAGGCTCAGTAATTGGAGCAGGGAGCTGGCTCAGGAGGTGCCCAATTATTTTCATTTGTCAACATATTATTCAATAGAATTTCAGCTTCATCCGTGTTCTTTCCCTGAAAAGAGAACCAGCACAACTATCCAGGTAATCTCTGGAAGCATCGGTTAGTCCATTATAAAAGATATCAAGTATTTCAGGTTTCTTAAGAAGGATGATTCAGGCAAAGCATTAAGTAACTTGAGAAGCCTCCCCCAAGCTTGTGGAGACTCTCTTCTTTAATTTGCACAAAAGTTGTATATTTCCCTCAAAGCAGCTTGTTTCTTATGAGCAGGGAAATATTTAGCAGAGAAGTAATAAATCATATCCTGGGGACTACGCACACAACCAGGATCAAGAGATACTATCTTAGCATCACCCTTTAATGAGAAAATATTTTGAGTATATAGAGTACGCGATCTCTCATCATTAGTAACAGGGCAGCTATATCATTTAACTTAGTAAGATGTGCCACAACAGTTTCAGATTCATAGCCATAAAACGGATCAGATTCCAACCAAAGTAATTATATCAGGATCAACAGAGAATTCATAATCTTATCAGGAACACATATAGGTGAAGTAGCAAAAGCAGGGTCGGGTTTCATTTTATCTCTAAGTGATTCTTTGTTCCATTTAACTAATAACCTCTTAAGCTCATATCTATCTTTGCAAGCTAAAATAGCGGCAGAAGATTCCATATCAAAAAGATAACCCTCGGGAATAACAGGCATATTTCATCATCACTATCATCATCGTATTCAGATTCAATAATTTCTTTTTCTCTAGCCCTAGCAATTTGTTCATCAAGAAATTCACCAAGGGGCACAGTAGTATCAGGCATAGAAGCAGTTTCATCATAAGTATCATGCATAGCAGAAGTGGCATCATCAATAACATGCGACATATCAGAACGAATAGCAGAAGCAGGTGTAGGTGTCGCAAACTTACTCATAACAGAAGGTGATCAAGTGCAGAGCTAGATGGCAGTTCCTTACCTCCCCTCATAGTTGAGGGATAGATCTTGGTTTTTGGATCTCTCAAGTTCTTCATAGTGTAAGCAGATATAAATCCAAGTGACTCAAAGAATAGAGCTATGCTCCCCGGCAACGGCGCCAGAAATTAGTCTTGATAACCCACAAGTATAGGGGATCGCAACAGCTTTCGAGGGTAGAGTATTCAACCCAAATTTATTGATTCGACACAAGGGGAGCCAAAGAATATTCTCAAGTATTAGCAGCTGAGTTGTCAATTCAACCACACCTGGAAACTTAGTATCTGCAGCAAAGTGTATTTAGTAGCAAAGTAATATGATAGTAGTGGTAACGGTAGCAAAAGGTAACGGTAAAAAGTATGTTTTTGGTATTTTGTAGTGATGATAACAATAGCAACGGAAAAGTAAATAAGCGAAGAACAATATATGGAAAGCTCGTAGGCAATGGATCGGTGATGGAGAATTATGCCGGATGCGGTTCATCATGTAACAGTCATAACCTAGGGTGACACAGAACTAGCTCCAGTTCATCAATGTAATGTAGGCATGTATTCCGAATATAGTCATACGTGCTTATGGAAAAGAACTTGCATGACATCTTTTGTCCTACCCTCCCGTGGCAGCGGGGTCCTTACGGAAACTAAGGGATATTAAGGCCTCCTTTTAATAGAGTACCGGACAAAGCATTAACACATAGTGAATACATGAACTCCTCAAACTACGGTCATCACCGGTAAGTATCCCGATTATTGTCACTTCGGGGTTAACGGATCATAACACATAATAGGTGACTATAGACTTGCAAGATAGGATCAAGAACTCTCATATATTGATGAAAACATAATAGGTTCAGATCTGAAATCATGGCACTCGGGCCCTAGTGACAAGCATTAAGCATAGCAAAGTCATAGCAACATCAATCTCAAACATAGTGGATACTAGGGATCAAACCTAACAAAACTAACTCGATTACATGATAATCTCATCCAACCCATCACCATCCAGCAAGCCTACGATGGAATTACTCACGCACGGCGGTGAGCATCATGAAATTGGTGATGGAGGATGGTTGATGATGACGATGGCGACGGATTCCCCTCTCCGGAGCCCCGAACGGACTCCAGATCAGCCCTCCCGAGAGGTTTTAGGGCTTGGCGGCGGCTCCGTATCGTAAAACGCGATGAATTCTTCTCTCTGATTTTTTTCTCCCGAAACACAATATATAGAGTTGGAGTTGGAGTCAGAGGAGCTCCAGGGGGCCCACGAGGTAGGGGGCGCGCCCCCACCCTCGTGGACAGGTGGTGGGCCCCCTGGCCTTCATCTTTTGCAGGTATTTTTTATATTTTCCAAAAAGTTGCTTCGTGAAGTTTCAGGTCATTCCGAGAACGTTTGTTTCTGCACATAAATAACACCATGGTAATTCTGCTGAAAACAGCGTCAGTCCGGGTTAGTTCCATTCAAATCATGCAAGTTAGAGTCCAAAACAAGGGCAAAAGTGTTTGTAAAAGTAGATACGACGGAGACGTATCAGGCCCGAGTGCCATGATTTCAGATCTGAACCTATTATGTTTTCATGAATATATGTGAGTTCTGATCCTATCTTGCAAGTCTATAGTCACCTACTATGTGTTATGATCCGGCAACCCCGAAGTGACAATAATCGGGACCACTCCCGGTGATGACTGAAAGTGCGTTATATCGACTAGAGGGGGGTGAATAGGCGATTTTTATGAAAGTCTTCAAAATGTGGAAGTTATGAAGACAAACGATAGAAATAAACCTATTACCATGCAGCGGAAGGTAGACTACACTAGGCAAACCATAGTCAAGTATTCAATGGAGTGAAAGCACAATGACTAATAGCAGCAATGTAGTAAGGATCAGGTAGGAAGATATTATGAAGCCAAACAGAACACGCAGTCACTCAGTGAAGATAAAAGATAGTGCAATCATACAATGACTTCACAAGGAGTAACAGTAAGTAAAGAGAAGGGAAGGATGAAACCAGTGACTCGTTGAAGACAATGATTTGTTGGACAAGTTCCAGGTGCTGTGACAACTGTACGTCTGGTTAGGGCGGCTAGGTATTTAAACCTGAGGACACACAGTCCCGGACACCCAGTCCTGAACATGCAGCTCAGGACACCCAGTCCTCACCGTATTCCCCTTGAGCTAACGTCACAAAGACCTCGCCCAATCACTCTGGTAAGTCTTCAAGGTAGACTCCCAAACCTTCACAGACTTCGTTCACCGGCAATCCACAATGTCTCTTGGATGCTCAGAACGCGACGCCTAACCGGCTGGAGGATTCACAGTCCTCAAGTGTAATAAGTCTTCAGATCACACAGACAAGAAGACTTAAGTGATGCCTAACACTCTTTTGCTCTGGGTGGTTAGGGCTTTATCCTGGCAAGGAATTCTCTCTCAAAGGCTTCGAGGTGGGTTGCTCTCAAACGACAAAAGCCGTACTCTAACTCCGAGAAGCCAACCGTTTATGGTTGTAGGGGGTGGGCTATTTATAGCCACTAGGCAACCCGACCTGATTTGTCCGAAATGACCCTGGGTCACTAAGGAACTGACACGTGTTCCAACGGTCAGATTTCATACACACACGGCAACTTTACTTGGGCTACAAGCAAAGCTGACTTGTCCGACTCTGGACAAGATTCGCTCTCATAGTCTTCACTCGAAGACATATGTTTTGGTTAAGCATCACTTCAGTCATTCTGACTGGTTCTCTTGGACCCCACTTAACAGTACGGTGGTTCCTATGACTCAATAAAGAAGAAAAAGAACTACAAAAGATCTAAGTCTTCGAGCTCCATAGGCTTCATGCGATGTCTTCTCTTGTCATAATCTTCAATGTGAGTATCTTCACATACCACCTTTGACATCAATGTCTTCATACATTTTTAGGGGTCATCTCTGGTAGGAAAACCGAATCAATGAGGGACATCAACCTGTGTTATCCTGCAATTCTCACAAACACATTAGTCCCTCAACTAGGTTTGTCGTCAATACTCCAAAACCAACTTGGGGTGGCACTAGATGCACTTACAATCTCCCCCTTTTTGGTGATTGATGACAAACTAGTTGAAGTTTTCAACAGGGAATATAATATGTGAAATTGTAAAGGATAAGGAATTGTCTTCATAAGTTGCAAGGGCTCCCCCTGAAGATGTGCATATAAGTAATTTGCTTTTGGAATGCAAATGCACATGGCAGGTTGTACTTGTGGAGCTCCTCTTCAACTTATGATGACAATTCATTATGCATGTGAAGATATGTGAAGATAATGACATGCATAATGGAAAATGGACGTCTGCAAAATGATCTAAGTGCGGATTTTATCGTTGCACATGCAGAATTTATCATAGCATCACAAAGTGGCAAATAAGCAGCATACGACCATTGAGTTTAAGTGTTACAACTCAAAGAACCAAATGTATCAAAACGAGAGTTGTAAACACGAAGCAAAATATAAAGCACCCGCCCATATGGACCTGCTTGAAGACTATCAAACTCATATGCTTCTCCCCCTTTTGTCAGTAAGGACCAAAAAGGTTTGAAGACATAGAGCATCTACTCGTTCCCATGAAGAGTAGGTGAAGCAGCAGGGTCGTCGGTGGTGTTCGGCGGTGCAGAAGAACTGGGAGCAGTGTCGAAGCGTGCTGAAGGAGGTGGCGGTGAAGTGGCATCGTCTTCATCCTCGATCACTCTGCCATTCACAGTTGCAGCAGAGGAAGAGAACTCAGAGTCTTCAAGAGATGGAGTGCGTCGCAGCACTGCCCTTCGAGGAGGTGTGGAGTCAAACTTGAAGCATTCAGAGAAGCCATCCTCTTGAAGATCATCTTCAGAGCACATCAGCGTCAGCCCCTTCCATATGCGTCGAGAGGTTTCATGGGCAACAAAAGCATTCTTGGTGGCAAGATTGCGAATGCGGTTGACATCCACCAAGAGGCTTTGCATTTGACGCTTTAGCCAGTCATGATGCCTATCCTGTTTCTGATGAAGAGCCACCAAAAGCTCTCGGTCATTAAGAACACGAGTGCGCTTCTTGGGTCGTTGGGCAGTTGTGCTGTCGGTGGCTTCAGTAAGGGCAGGATGTGGTGCACGTGTAGTTCCAGCCAAAGGATACACATGAGTGACTGCTTCAACTCCTTCAATGTTCTGAGAAAAACTTTGATGCTCCGCATTCTGAAGACTTTGAGGTTCCTTGGCAGGCTCAGGATAGATGGCTTCAATAGACATATCCACATCAGGTAGAAAGATCCGATGATTGTGAGCAGATGGCTGATATGAGATAGCGGAGTGAAGTTTGATCAGCCGCATTACCCATGGGGCGTAGAACTTCAAGCCAAAAGGATCAGAGCCTGATGCAGCAAGTTGGCGAATGAAGAAGTCCTGTGCATTGAAGCATTTGCCATGAAGAATATAGAAGACCAAAGTCTTCATTGCACCTTCCAGCTTGGCATGTGGAGAGTGTCCTTTGATGGGCCAGAGAGTTCGCCTTATGATGTGATAAATAGTCCTTGGCAGATACTCTAGATCTTCAACAAAGAACTCTTTGGGATATGCAGCATCTTGGGGCAATGGCTTCATCATACTGAGCATCTGACTCATGTTAGGTTCAGGATTCTGAAAGATGCTCTCCACAGCTTCACTGTGAAGTTGACAGCCAGATTCGTAGAGATCGCCAGGAGTGGGTAGACCAGTGAGCTCAATGATGTCAAAGGCTTTGGCTTCGTGATGAACGTTTCCTGTCATCCACTCCAGGACCCAAGTCTTCGGATCTCTGTTGTACCCGCGGATGTGAAGTGTGGCATAGAATTGGAGCAGCAACTCTTCATTCCAATGCTCTTGATCGGTGATGAATGGCAGCAATCCAACCTCTTTGAAGCAATCCAGAGCTTCTTCCAGACAGGGCAGACCAGTTATTGCTTCAATGTCAAGACACTTGTGTGGGAAGATGCAACCTTGATTGTATAGAATGCAGGAGTAATATCTTCGCTGCGGATAGCTCCAGAACCGATTAGATGATATTCTTTCCCTTGAGTAGGGGTTCCTGGAGCTATTGAAGAATCTGTTGTCTGCTCTGAAGCCATTGACACTGAAGGATCTAGGTGCTGATGCAGGACCTGGAAACCTGGGCAATCTTGGGATTGGCTTCTGTACCTAAGGCCTGTGCTCAACATGATAGTCGAACTGAGGACCAGCAGCAGGCGCAGGAACAGAAGTAGTGGGATCAGTGGCTTCGCTGAATTCTGGTGCTTGGGTTGGTGAAGGCTCCACATTAGCTTCAGCCATGACAGCGCCAGTTGCTTCATTTGTGTTGGTGGTGGCATCCTCAAGATTTTCAACCTCCACTTGACGAGTTGGAGGGTCGGTCACGGTCACGTTCTCCTCGAGAACAGCTTCTTGGTGGGACGGGGGAGTAGTAGCTTTTGGTGCTTATTCTTCATCGGCTGATGCAGCCGGAATGTCTTCAGCAGCTTTAGCTTCAGACTCAGAGACTGGAGGCCTTGGTCCTTTGCAAAGCCTGCGCAACGCTGGCGACGCCTGTGGAGTTGGAGTTGGCTGGGCCTCAAAGTCTTCTTCCTCTTGTGGGCGATCAGCCCATGATGCATCCTGAGCAATTGGCGTCAGAGGACGACCAATGCTGATGAGTTCGCTGTGTGTTAGCACAGGCGATGATACCTATTGGTGCTCGAGCTGAGGAAGGACTGCATCATCTTCAACATGGTCATGGTGACCAATGTCTTCAGCAGCGATGGGATCACCTGCTGGAAAGTCTTCAGCTTCATGAGCCTCTGTGAAAGCAAGCTCATGGACAGTCAGTTGACGTTCTTGCGGTTCAGCGTCAGGGTGAACCATGGAGATGGGTTCAACAATCAAGGGCTCTGTGGGAGCAGCCCGTTCCTTCTTGGTCTTCCTCTTCTTCTTGGAGGGGCAGTAGCAGAGGCTTCAGGATGTTTCCTCTTCCTGGCTTCAGCCTCAGCAGTCCTCGTCTTCTTCAGCTCTGAAGCGGTTGACCGGGCCTTTGGCTTCGAGCCAGTCATGCTAGTTGGGAAGACAATGGGATCTGCTTCCTGCCTTGGTGCGTTGGGTTTGGCCACAATGGGCTTCTTCTTCTGCTTAGCAGCCATCCTGGGATCAATGCCCGGACGCCCAAGGGCCTTGCGCTTCTCAGCCTCGTTGTAGCCTTGCACACACTTGTCAGCCAGGCTCTTCATGCGCTCCCGAGAACCCTGAGCTTCTGCGAGTTTCTTCAGAAAGGCTTCTTTGACCTCGTGCAGCATAATCTTGAAGTTTTTCACCTCTTGCACGCTGAGCTTGGCCATCTGCTTCTTGAACTGAGGCTTTTCATAGTCAATCTTTTGCTTCAGTTTGACGATGCGCTGAGCGAGAGCTAGCTCTGAAGCAATGGCGCCATGGAAGGTGACACTGAGGCCAATGGGTAGTCAGATCAATGGCATCGTTGCGCAGAATGGCAGCAGCTGTCAGCTCTTGGCCGGTGTGTGGCAGAGGCATCTTGACCTTCTGGGGCTTGGAGATGCGTGACAAATCTTCAGACTGCACACTGTCTTCAGGAGGTGCAGTTGCCAATGGCTTCGCTCGTGAGATTTTTGGTACAGAGGCAGGCTTGGAAGCTTTTGGCTGCTTCAGTTTCTTTGGCTTCGGCACTGCAGGCACTTCATCTGAGTCAGCGTCATCTGTAGGCTCATTTACAGCAGTCCCTTGAACCACTATATGGGTGATGAGACCTTCAAGGTTGTAGAAGGGCCCAAGAAGATTGGGTTCAGCTTCGCGAGTTCCATTGGCACGGGGAGCAGAGGGACCAGGGTTGAAGTCTAATCCCAAAGACTTCTTGTTCTGCTTCGCTGAGTTCTTGGCAAACTGGAAGTTGCGCTTGAACAGATTGTCGTCGCGGCACCATAGTAGCAACGATGGGTGTGCATCTGCAGGCTGTGGCCCGCGGACCATGCAGGGATAGAAGCCTTGTTCAATGGCTTCTTCTCTAGACCGGGGTTGAAGATTCTTGTATAGGATGTCTCCCCATGGTCTCTTGATGGCATTTTTCTCAGCATATTCTTGGGTCACAAACCGGTATTTGAACCATTGTTCTACCCAATATCTTCAAATCCACTGGATTCGGGTCTTGCACTGATTATAATCCTCTTCAGGATCTGTCTTCTAAAGTTCTGAGAGGTCATCAGACAAATCTCTTGATGTTCCGCCATGACGCTGTCTGCCTCCCTTCCTTGCAGCTTTCTCTGAAGCCATGAATTTTAACCTGAAAGGCTTCAGTATGTTCAAAGGCTTCAAGGGCTTTTGTTTGCTGGACAAACAAGAACTAGCTTCGGGAGAATTTATATGATGCTGTAAGAATTCTGCAAATGAATGTAGACTATGAGAACCAAGGGATTCTCCCACGGACATGTACCTATGACAGCATTAAGGTGCGAGGGAAGGGGAAGAGGTCATATGCATTCTCAGAAGATTTTGAAGATAAATCAGTTTAGAAGACATTGACCTCATCGTGCGAAGACATTCACTCATAGATAAGGAGTTGGTTCCAGATTTGTACGAATCCATGGATCAGTACAAGTGAGGAATCTAACTACTTTGTGAAGTACAAGTGAATATACTAGGCATATTATGAGATGCAGTATGTAAGAGATCCAACTTGTGTGAACAGAAACTGCTTGTGGTAGAAAGTGACGAAGCTATAGGATCAAAGGGGCTGTAAAAAGGAAGTTTTATTTACCACACGAAGAACTGCTAGACGGAGTGGAAGAGGAGGCCGAGCAATTCGATTGTCCATGCCCTAACTTGGCGACAGAGGGCACCTACGGCGACGGCGGAGAGGACGATGTCCGCGGTCGGCGTGAGGACGGTGTCGGAGAGGTTGCAGCAGCGAAGCGCTTCATCATCGGTGTCGTCGAGAGTTAGCAGTGGTGCTAGGGTTCGTGCGAGAGTGGAAGAAGAGATAATGACTGCGGTGAGGCATGTATTTATAGGGACAGGGGCGGCTCAGTGTTATTACACAGGTGCCCCTGGCGATTCACATCTGAGGAACACGTGGCCATCATGCAGCATGTCGGAGGTTGTTCCACGTCCCACGCACGCCTGGATTGTCGGGTGGTCGTTCCCACTTCTCCGGGTTTCAGGTGAAGGAATGAGCATTGAAAACGGACTTAATGTTTGTCTCTGTATCTTCTGCTGACAAGGACGCAGAGAAGACATTCGACAGTTTCAATAGAATGCATATGACTTGGAGAGATGGAGTTTGAGATAGAAAGCATAGAGAGGTTAGGGTCCGATCACATTCACTTAGTTCAAAAGACTCAACATGAAGACATAGCTATAAGTGAATGCTGTAGAGGACGGAACACTAGTATATATATATTCAACATAGTGAAGATAATCATGAGGACATGTTGAAATTTAAGCCAAACCAAATGTGAAGACATAGCAAATGTAACGCCATGAGTGAAACACTTCGAACAGAACCTTTGGTGGTGGCGTTACCCACCGTATAGGAAGTATTAGACCCAGACACGGCGCACAATTATCATGGCGTTCCGAAGTCAAATTCCACATTAATGTATTCACACTTAGAATGTATGTCTTCATTGATTGAAGATATACTTTACTTCGTGTGTTGCACATCTAAGTCATCAATATGCATAAGTGTTAGGATGTGTGCCTGATCACAGGACATTTGAGGATTCCAGGATATTTCGCTCACACCGTAACTTGCAAAATCTCTTCTCATCCAAGGGCTTGGTGAAGATACCTGCCAATTGCTCTTCAGTGTTGAGGTGTATGATATCAATATCTTCCTTCACAACATGATCTCTGAGAAAGTTATGATGAATTTCAATGTGCTTTGTCTTCGAGTGCTGAACTGGGTTGTTGGCAATCTTGATGGCGCTTTCGTTGTCGCAGTAGAGTGGCACTTGCTTCAGATGAATGCCATAGTCCTTGAGTGTTTGCTTCATCCACAGAAGCTGAGCGCAGCAAGATCCAGCAGCAATGTATTCAGATTCAGCAGTGGAGAGAGATACACAATTCTGCTTCTTTGAAGACCAACATACAAGTGATCGTCCCAGAAAGTGACATGTGCCTGATGTAGACTTGCGATCCACCTTGTCACCAGCATAATTAGCATCCGAGAATCCAACCAGATCAAACTCTGAGCCCTTTGGATACCATAATCCTAGAGTTGGGGTGTGAGCCAAATATCGAAGAATTCGCTTCACAGCTAAGTGATGCGACTCCTTTGGTGCCGCTTGGAATCGGGCACACATGCAAACACTAAGCATAATATCTGGCCTAGATGTACATAGATAAAGTAAAGAACCAATCATGGAGCGGTATACCTTTTGTTCGAACTCTTTACCATTGTCGTCGGGACCCAGATGATGTTTGGCTGGCATTGGCGTCGTGAAGCCTTTGCAGTCTTGCATACCGAACTTCTTCAGGCAATCTTTGAGATACTTCTCTTGAGATATGAAGATGCCGTTGCGTTGCTGTCGTATTTGAAGACCGAGGAAGAACTTCAGCTCTCCCATCATGGACATGTGATATTGCTCTTGCATCATATATCCAAACTCTTCACTGTACTTCTGACTGGTGCAGCCGGAGATGATGTCATCCACATATATTTGGCACACAACAGTTCACCATCATATGTCTTCGTGAAGAGAGTGGGGTCAAGGGCACCAGGTATGAAGCCTTTGCTTTTCAGGAAGTATTTGAGTGTGTCATACCAAGCCCGAGGGGCTTGTTTGAGGCCATACAGTGCCTTATTGAGCTTGTATACCATGTCAGGATGTTTGGGATCTTCAAAGCCAGGCGGTTGTGCAACATACACTTCTTCTTCAATCTTGCCATTGAGAAAGGCGCTCTTCACATCCATTTGATATAGAAGTATGTTATGATGATTTGCATAGGCCAGTCGTATGCGTATGGCTTCAAGTCGAGCCACAGGAGCAAATGTTTCATCGAAGTCAATGCCTTCCACTTGAGTATATCCTTGAGCAACGAGACGAGCTTTGTTTCTGACAACTTGACCATGCTCGTCTTGCTTGTTGCGGTATATCCATTTGGTGCCTATTATATTGTGCTTCCGAGGATCAGGACGCTTAACCAGTTCCCATACATTATTCAGCTCTAACTGTTGAAGCTCTTCTTGCATAGCTGGAATCCATTCAGGTTCCATGAAGGCTTCTTCAACTTTCTTGGGTTCTGTTATTGAGACGAATGTGAAGTGCCCACAGAAATTTGCCAGCTGAGTTGCCCTTGAATGAGTGAGCGGACCAGGTGCATTAATGCTATCAATTATTCTCTCAATCTGCACTTCATTGGCAACACGAGGATGTACAGGGCGAAGGTTTTGCTCTTGCTGTTCATTGTCATTGTTAGTGGGATTGTCTTCAGGCTGAGCATTGTCTTCAGGTTGATCAGGTGCGGAGATGATAAGTTCCTCTTCAGGTTGAGCCTCAGAGGGTATGATTTCTCCAGTTCCCATTAGCTTGATTGACTCGCTGGATGGAATTTCATCTAGCACATTTGGCATGTGCTCTCTTTGTGAACCGTTAGTCTCATCAAACCGCACATCCATTGTTTCAACCACTTTATAATTAAAGAGATTGATGACTCCGTAGGAGTGCGAATCCTTTCCATATCCAAGCATAAAACCCTCATGTGCTTTTGGTGCAAATTTTGAAGTGTGATGTGGATCCTTGATCCAGCACCTGGCTCCAAATACTCTGAAGTAACTGACATTTGGCTTCTTGCCAGTAAGGAGTTCATAAGATGTCTTGTTCAGAAGCTTGTGAAGATAAACACGATTGATTGTATGGCATGCAGTATCAATGGCTTCAGGCCAGAATTTTCTTGGAGTCTTGTATTCATCAAGCATCGTTCGGGCCATCTCAATGAGTGTTCTATTCTTGCGTTCGATGATGCCATTCTGCTGTGGCGTGTACGGAGCTGAGAATTCATGTGTGATGCCCAAAGTATCAAGATATGTATCAAGGCTAGTGTTCTTGAATTCAGTGCCATTGTCACTTCTGATGTGCTTTATCTTGGCGCCATAGTTGTTCATTGCTCGATTAGCGAAGCGTCTGAAGACATCCTGCACTTCAGTCTTGTAGAGGATTATGTGCACCCAAGTATATCTAGAATAATCATCAACAATGACAAAGCCATAGAGGCAAGCAGTAGTAGTAAGAGTTGAGTAATGAGTGGGACCGAAAAGATCCATGTGGACCAGTTCGAAGGGTCAAGTGGTTGTCATGATTGTCTTTGAGGGATGTTTGGCCCTCGTCATCTTTCCTGCTTCACAGGCACCGCATAAGTGATCTTTCTTGAACTTGACGCCCTCGATGCCTATGACATGCTTCTTCTTTGCAAGGGTGTGAAGGTTCCTCATGCCAGCATGCCCTAGCCTCCGATGCCAGAGCCAGCATTCTGAAGCTTTTGCTAGAAGACACACGGCAAGCTGTGGTCCTGCTGAGAAATCTACCATGTACAAATCATCTTTCCGATACCCTTCAAACACTAGAGACTTGTCAGATTCCATTAGAACAAGGCAACGATATTTTCCAAACATTACGATCATGTTCAAATCACAAAGCATTGAGACAGACATTAAGTTGAAGCCAAGGGATTCAACAAGCATGACTTTATCCATGTGTTGATCCTTTGAGATTGCAACTCTACCTAGACCCAATACCTTACTTTTACCAGTGTCAGCAAATGTGATGTGACTCTTGTCGGATGGACATAAGGTTGAGTCCATAAGAAGGCTTCTTTTGCCAGTCATGTGATTGGTACACCCACTATCAATAATCCATTCTGAAGACGCTGGTGTCGTACCCTACAGTGCAGTTAGGGGGATAGGCTTCACGAAGAGAATTGTGAAGCAAAAACATTTGACGAACCAGTGGGTTATGAAAGCTTAGATCCATATTAGGACTAATAGGGAGAGTAGCAAGCGATTCAGGAACGAAGTACATAGTAAGACCATTCGGGCATTTGATCTTGCGCCCTACAAGATGTTTAAGGTTCCCAGCAATAAGTCTAAGTGCAGCATCTGAGAACTTTGGCTTTGGAGCCCTAGCAAACAGTCTTGCAGGCGGACAATAGTACTCATAAGAATAAGTAGAATAGTTCTTGGTCTTATGAACATGGCGGTTTGATGAACGGCGCTCATATTCATAGGCCTGAGTATGGTTTCCCTGCAAAACATTTGTGTTAGTGCGACTCAGGTGAGTCCTCTGTCTGTATGAAGCCTTTGGACCGTATGAAGCCTGTGGTCTGGGGTTTGTCTTCTTCACGTGTGGTGTCATGATGACATTCACAGGAAGATTCTCCAGACACTTTTTCGGAACCCAGATCTTCTTCATAGGCGGTCCATTCCTGCAGTTAGTACCAATGTACCTGGCAAACACTTCACCATTCTGATTCTTAAACAGTTTATAGTTTGCATCAAAGGATTCATCAATGACAATAGGGTTTGCACAAGTGAAGCCAGATAGGGTGGATGGATCTGCTGAAGATTCCTTTGCAGCAACCCATGTGGTTTTGGGGTACTGCTCAGGTTTCCAGTAAGAGCCATTAGCATTCATTTTCCTTACGAACCCAACACCCTCTTTCCTCGGGTTTCGGTTCAAGATCTGCTTTTTGAGGACATCACATAATGTTTGATGCCCTTTAAGACTTTTGTACATCCCTGTTTCAAGCAATGTCTTCAACCTAGCATTCTCATCAGCAATAGCAGTGGTATCCTCAGCAGAGGGGTTAGTTTCCACATCAACAGTTGAAGATATTGCAACAGTAGCAGCAGTAGAACATTCAGCAACAGAAGTAGTATTATCACGCTCAATGCATTTAAGACATGGTGGTTCAAATCCTTCCTGAGTGGAACTGATCTGTTTGGCGCGAAGTGACTCATTTTCCTTTTGAAGATCTTCATGAGCCGCTCTCAATTTCTCAAGATCTTGCTTCCTTTGAAGATAATCATAGGAAAGCTTTTCATGAGTTGTTGAGAGCGTTTCATGACGACTTTCAAGTTCCTCATACTTAACGTGAAGATTTTTTATGTCTTCAATTAAGGACTCAGATCGAGTCATTTCAGCGCCTAACAGATCATCGCTTTTGTCTAACAGTTTTTGAATATGTTCCATGGCTTTCTGTTGTTCAGTTGCAATTTTAGCAAGTGTTTTGTAGCTGGGTTTTGAACCACAATCAGAGTCATCGTCACTAGATGTTTGATAGTGAGTAGTGCGTGTGTTTACCTTGGCACCGCGTGCCATGAAGCAGTAGGTAGGAGCGGAGTAGTCCTTGTCATTTGCATCGGTGTCGGTGATGAAGTCATTGTCTTCAGTGTTGAAGATGGACTTGGCAACGTATGCTGTAGCCAGACTTGCGACGCTAGAATCGGACTCCTCCTCAGACTCCACCTCCGCCTCCTCAGAAGCGGACTCCTCCTCTGAATCCATTTCCTTGCCAACAAATGCACGTGCCTTGCTAGATGAGCTCTTCTTGTGTGACGAAGACTTTGAGGAAGACTTGGAAGAAGACTTTGAGTATTTCTTCTTCTTCTTGTCGTCAGAGTCATATTCCTTGTTCTTCTTATTCTTTTTGTTCTCATTGTCCCACTGCGGACACTCAGAGATGAAGTGGCCAGGTTTCTTGCACTTGTGACATGTTTTCTTCTTGTAGTCATGAGCAGAAGCTTCACCATTCCTTGTGCTTGATCGGGAAGACTTTCTGAAACCTTTCTTCTTGGTGAATTTTTGGAACTTCTTCACAAGCATAGCAAGTTCCCTTCCAATGTCTTCAGGATCATCAGAACTGCTGTCAGATTCTTCTTCAGATGAGGAGACAGCTTTTTCCTTCAAGGCACGAGTTCGCCCATAGTTTGGACCGTAGATATCTCTTTTCTCCGAAAGCTGAAACTCATGTGTGTTGAGCCTCTCAAGTATGTCAGACGGATCGAGTGTCTTGAAATTAGGACGTTCTTGAATCATCAGGGCTAGGGTGTCAAACGAGCTGTCAAGTGATCTCAGTAGTGTCTTGACGACTTCATGCTTGGTGATCTCAGTAGCGCCAAGGGCTTGAAGCTCATTCGTGATGTCAGTGAGTCGATCAAAGGTGAGCTGGACATTCTCATTGTCATTTCTCTTAAAGCGGTTGAAGAGGTTGCGAAGGACACTGATTCTCTGATCTCTCTGGGTTGAGACGCCTTCGTTGACCTTGGAGAGCCAGTCCCAGACTAGCTTAGATGTTTCCAAAGCACTCACGCGGCCATATTGTCCTTTGGTCAGATGACCACAGATGATATTCTTGGCAGTAGAGTCCAGTTGAACAAACTTCTTGACGTCAGCAGCAGTGACACCTTCTCCAGCCTTGGGAATGCCGTTCTTGACGACATACCATAGGTCGACGTCAATGGCTTCAAGATGCATGTGCATTTTATTCTTCCAGTAGGGATTTTCAGTTCCATCAAAGACGGGGCACGAAGCGGAGACTTTGATTATCCCTGCAGTCGACATAGCTAAAACTCCAGGTGGTTAAACCAAATCACACAGAACAAGGGAGTACCTTGCTCTGTTACCAATTGAAAGTGCGTTATATCGACTAGAGGGGGGGTGAATAGGCGATTTTTATGAAAGTCTTCAAAACGTGGAAGTTATGAAGACAAACGATAGAAATAAACCTATTACCATGCAGCGGAAGGTAGACTACACTAAGCAAACCATAGTCAAGTATTCAATGGAGTGAAAGCACAATGACTAATAGCAGCAATGTAGTAAGGATCAGGTAGGAAGATATTATGAAGCCAAACAGAACACGCAGTCACTCAGTGAAGACAAAAGATAGTGCAATCATACAATGACTTCACAAGGACAAACAGTAAGTAAAGGGAAGGAAAGGATGAAACTAGTGACTCATTGAAGACAATGATTTGTTGGACCAGTTCCAGTTGCTGTGACAACTGTACGTCTGGTTAGGGTGGCTAGGTATTTAAACCTGAGGACACACAGTCCCGGACACCTAGTCCTGAACACGCAGCTCAGGACACCCAGTCCTCACCGTATTCCCCTTGGGCTAAGGTCACACAGACCTCGCCCAATCACTCAGGTAAGTCTTCAAGGTAGACTCCCAAACCTTCACAGACTTCGTTCACCGGCAATCCACAATGTCTCT